>NC_052359.1:31836435-31856181 GCF_009727055.1 Benincasa hispida
TATACGATCGTTTAGGGAAGCTATCCGATCGTTTAGGACTTAGTGTGCGATCATTTAGGCACGACGTGGACGATCATCTAGGTGAAGAGCGACCATCGTATAGGCTCACGAAATACTTAAGCGATCGATTAGATTTCACCAGCGCGCTCTTCTATCTTTTTCCGAACGACGATGACGAACTATTCAAAAAATGAAACAAATTTCATTTTATTCATCAGTTAAATAACCGAAGCATTCCCACTAACGCACGTCTGAACGTGATTTTTGGCTTAATTATCATATAATTAACCAATTAAAATATTAATAAATATAATCATATTATATTTTTACTCTATAGTTTGATATCACATATCTACTATAGTAATTTCTCCTCTACTTGATATAAATCATATTTATATCTAATTTCCTCCAAAATAATGTATCTCATACATTTAGCCAATTATATCATATATAATTAACCAGTACAATTATATCAGATATAATCGAACTTCCTCTTGTCAATTTGAACATTTCAAATTAACCCAAATACTAATTCTCGACTTTATCCAAGCTACCCAGGGGACCTAATGAACCTGTGACTCGAAGCTCCAACGGTCCGTGAATAGCTGACTAAACTCTTTAGCCATGAGATCAATCATCCGTTAACTGTCAGGCATTCCACTAAGACCAACATTTGAACTCTTCTTACCACAGATATATTTTTGTGTCCATCGGATATAATCAATCATGAGTATGATGACCCTTCACAGATGCTCATAAGTACAGTTGGGCCAAATTATCATTTTCCCTTGTAATTACATCTCACTCCTTAAGTACCACTAATTCCTCTAATGAACAATACAACATAGACCAACTATGTGTGAACACCTCTCGGGCCAAGAGAAGGTGTGTGGCGCCACATCGTTCAAACCCTGGAATCAGCCCTTAAGGGAGTTATCTACTACTTACCCCTGCCTCGGGGAAGGAGTGAATTCCATCTTGTGTAGCTGAGTTCCCAGCTCCCAAATCAGATGAATCCCCAAAATGGTAGGTTTGAATCGGCGACCTGGCCACTTGCACCCATACAAATCAAAAGACCGTCTTCAATGGCAGAAATTCCTTTTGTCAATTTGAACATTTATATCTAATTTCCTCCAAAATAATGTATCTCATACATTTAGTCAATTATATCATATATAATTAACCAGTCCAATTATATCAGATATAATTGAACATCCTCTTGTCAATTTGAACATTTCAAATTAACCCAAACACCGATTCTCGACTTTATCCAAGTTACCCAAGGGACCTAATGGACCTGTGCCTCGAATCTCCAATAGTCCGTGAATAACTAACTAAACACTTTAGCCACGAGATCCACCATCTGTTAACTGTCAAGCATTCCACTAAAGATCAACAACTAAGCTCTTTTTACCACAAATATATTTTTGTGTCCATCGGATATAACCAACCATGAGTACGATGACCCTTCACATATGCTCGTAAGTATAGCTGGGCCAAATTACCATTTTGCCCCTGTAGTTACATCTCACTCCTTAAGTACCACTGATTCCTCTAATGAACAATACAACATAGTCCAACTATGTGTGAACACCTCTCGGGCCAAGAGAAGGTGTACAGCGCCACATCGTTCAAGCCCTGGAATCAGCCCTTAAGAGAGCTATCTATCTACTTACCCCTGCCTTGGTGAATGAGTGAATTCCATCTTGTGTAGTTGAGTTCCCATCTCCCAAATCAGACGAATCCTCAAAATGGTAGGTTTGAATTAGTAACCTGGCCACTCGCACCCATACAAATCAAAGGACCGCCTTCAATGGCAGAAGTTTCCAACTCACTCAGGATTGAGGTCATGTTACCTATGGTCATCCTAATGAAGTGAAGTCTCTATCATGAACAGTGTTATATAATAAGACGTTAACACTTCGTGATCAGGTCTTATACAAACTCTTTGTATAGGACACCCCCAATCGCATGTCCCCAACACGAATTATCAGGATCAGACCATCTGTGACAAGTCACAACACTTGTGACCATTCCACAAAGCGGGTCGCATCCGTAGCATTACCAGGATAAGGTTTCCCTCATATATCCATATACTATAGACCATTTTGGTTATCGCTCAAGACATGATCCACTTGTATGTCACCATATACATGCTTGAGTCATATACAGATTATCAGGGATTTTATGTTTATTGGTTTGTGGTAAAACAAATAAAACAAGCAACTAAGCAAAATACAAGATGTGAAGTAAATATCATATATTATACAACACAAGCGTTCGTACAAACTGTTTACAAACTACAGGACACAAGACTTTAGGGCATCAACCCCAACAGTCCCGATATATGCTATGCTGTAGGAATTGTCAGCAGATTTTGGTCCAATCCTGGTCATGATCATTTCACTACTATTAAAAACATTCTCAAGTATCTTCGGAGAACGAGAGATTATATACTTGTGTATGGTGCTAAGGATCTGATCCTTACTGGATACACTGATTCTGACTTTCAAACCGATATTGATTCGAGGAAATCAAATTCGGGGTCAGTATTCACTCTTAACAAAGGAGCAGTTGTATAGAGAAGCATCAAGCAGAGTTGTATTACTGACTCCACAATGAAAGTTGAGTATGTAGCAGCAAATGAAGCAGCAAAAGAAGGAGTATGGCTCAGGAAGTTCCTGATTTCTCTGGAAGTAGTTCCTAATATGCACCTACCTGTCACTCTCTATTGTGACAATGGTGGAGCAGTTGCAAATTCAAAGGAACCACAAAGCCATAAAAGGGGAAAGCACATTGAACGGAAGTACCATCTCATCAGGGAGATTGTACACGGAGGAGACGTAATCATCACCCAGATTGCTTCCAAGACAACTTAGCTGATCCATTTATGAAGGCCCTCTTGGCTAAAGTCTTCGAGAGTCACCTAGTAGGACTAGGTCTACGAGTTTTGTATCACTGGGGCAAGTGGAAGAATTTATGGGTATTTTAATGCCCTAGTTTATTGTATTTGTACATTTTATTCTCTCCATGTAAACTCAACATTGTATATATTTGTATATATTGATCCATTGAAATTTTAGTCCAAGTGGGAGTATTATTGGGTTTTATGTCCTAAAACTCGCAGTTTGTAAAATGATAAACATTTTCTATAATCAATATACTTATTATTGATTTCATAAATTGTATGAAAGTCTAAATCTAATAAACTAAGATCCATGACTATTGTATGAGTACTTGAACTTTATGTGGAGACATAAGAGTGGATCAGGTTCGAGTAAATAGTCAAAATAATTTATGGTACATGAATAAGTTTGGATACTTTATTCTGGTAACACCATTGGATGCGTCATACTCTGTAGTTGTTACAAAAAGTTATAAACTGCTACACACGATGTGATCCTAATTTGTACATGTTATGACATGAAGAGTGGGGGCGTCCTGTGTAATGAGTTTGCATAAGATCGGACTAAGAAATAAGTCACTCTTAATTTATAACGCTGCTTACTGTATAAGACTGACTATTTCACCTAGATGACCTAGGTAACGTGATCTTAATCCTGAGTTAACTATGAACTTCTGTTTATTCGTGATTGCCCTTAGATTTGCATAGGTGAGGGTTGGCTCAACAGCGCTGGCTCAATAAGACTCCCATTTCAGGGGTAAGACCGGATAGATAGCTAAGGACATAGGGTGAATGACGGAGTTCACGCCTACCCGATTTAGGGATAGGAGAAAGGTTGTTCTCTCAAGTACTGAATCCAAGACTTGAACAAGAGACCTCACCTTCTCACTGGGCTGAGAGAGATTGGTTTAGTGATTGGATCACAAACCAGTTGTTCATTAGAGAATTAGTAGGGACTTGAGGAGTAAGACGTAATCTCGAGGGTAAAACAAATATTTGACCCAGTCATTATTACGAACAACCTGTGAAGGGTTGACTTGCTGATTATGGTTAAATCATGTAGACATAATATATCTAGAGTGAGGGGAGTGCAACTATGGGATTTAGTGGAGTGACCCATTAGTTAACAAATAGGGATTAATCTGGTCTAATGAGTTTAACCAATTAATCTCGGATCATTGGAGCCCATGATCTGTAGGTCTGCGAGGTCCTCCTACTAGCTCGTAACGGACTAGCTCTAGAATAGCGTGATAAGTTAATTTGAAATGTTCAAATTAGAATTAAGGGAATTAGTAATTATATAAGATATAATTACGTGTTTAATTTGAGAATTAAACGGGATAGGAGAATTTATATATTTAAATATGATTTAAATATATAAAGATGGATATGTGTAAAAATTAATTTAATATTTGATATTAAATTAATTAATTTTTATTTAATAATTAATTTATGAAATTAATTAATTTTTTTAGTTTTAAAATCAAAATAGATTTTATAAAATCATTTTTTGTTTTATGATAAAATTGGAAATTTAGAAAAAGCAAAACACAAAATGGAAAAAGTAGATTTTCCATTATCCATCTTTCAACGTGCTCACACAAATAGCATCTTCTTTGCCTTGTCTTCTCCAAGCATGAGCTGCAACTCATGCAACTCTCTCCTTTGTATGTTGATCTGCAATATAATGAAGAGATTGGAGTGAAATTCGGGCATGCAATCTATAGAGAGTTTTAGAGAGAATTCGGGTTAAAGAAAGGGTTCTTCACCAAGATTGCTACTGTGAGCTTTTCTTCTTCATCCCTTGATTCAAGCTTGTTTTGAGTCCCACAACTCAATCTAAAGCACCAAGAGAATAGTGGGGAAGATCTTGAGGTGGTCTACAATCAGATTCGAAGAAGATGGTAGCTGGAGAAGGAACTTTGAAGAAGTTCTACAAGAGATATGTCTTGAAACTCACTTATTTTCTGCAAGAGCATACTTTATATTTTGCCAAAATTAGTGAATTAGAGTTCTTAGATGATCTTTGTGCTTCCACTGCTGTTGATACAATCTTGCACCCACAACCTACTACTCTAAGGGGTAGGTACCCAGTAGGGGTTGACAAGGTAGAGTGTTTCCATTGCAACCAAGACGGGCACTAGAAGCGAAACTACCCACGTTATTTGGCTGAGAAGAAGAAGGCCAAACAAGGTAAACGTGATTTACTAGTTTCAGAAACTTGTTTAGTGAAGAATGATGATTTTGCCTGGATTATTGACTCTAGAGCCACTAACCATGTTTGCGCTTCATTTCAAGGAATTAGTTCCTAGCGGCAGCTTGGTGCTGGTGAGATGATGATGTGAGTTGGAACCGGGCATGTCGTCTCAGCTGTAGCAGTGGAAGGTCTCCAGTTGACTTTATAGAATAGGTTTATCATTTTGAATGATGTATATGTAGTTCCTGAGTTAAAGAGGAACTTAATTTCTATAAAGTCTTTACTCGAATGTAATTATCAACTTAATTTTTCTAGAAATAAAGTGTTTATTTCGAAAAATGGTGTTGATGTATGTTCGGCTCAGCTGGAAAATAATTTGTATGTGCTAAGGCCATTAGCAATAAATTTCCTCCATAACATAGAAATGTTTAAAACTGGCGTAACTCAGAATAAATAACTTAAAATTTCTCCTAAAGAAAATGTCCAACTTTGGCACCTAAGTTTAGGGCACATTAATCTCAATAGGATTGAGAAGTTGGTGAAGAATAGACTTCTAAGCGAGTTAGAAGAAAATTCTTTATCTGTGTGAGTCATGCCATGAAGGCAAAATGACTAAAAGATCTTTTATTGGAAAAGGTTATATAGCAAAGAGCCTCTAGAGCTAGTGCATTCAGACCTTTGTGGTCCAATGAATGTGCGAGCCAAGGGAGGCTATGAATATTTTATCACTTTTACTGATGATTATGTTGGATCGATATGGAAATCCTAGAGGGGAGTGAATAGGGTTTAATAAAACTTTTTTTCCTAAATTAACCAAATTGAACTAATTAATACACTTTTTATAAATAATAAGAAAAATTCAATTTATGCAACAAATAAGATGACGAAAATGTGATAATTTAATTCTATCAAATTTTAGCAAATAAATAATAACAAACTAAAATATACAATAAATTGCTTAAATTAATTGCAAAAATAAAAAGGAAAGAGTTAGAAAAAAAGACACCGTAATTTTTGTAGTGGTTCGGTCAAACTCGACCTACTCCACTCCCCAAGCACCTCTTGGGAATTTGAATAAAATCTTTTCGACTCTTTCCACGGATTAGAGCCCAACCATTACACCACGGCTTGTTTTATAGGTTCAAAAGCAAACCCGATCCTTTCCACGGTTTAGGATCAAACCGTTACAAATGTTGGAATTTTTGAAGAACACAATACAACTTTCACTAGAGTGGATTTATAAGTTTAAGCACTCAACAAATTTATCCTCACAAAATCAATAACACTTTCTCAAGAATAAGATGAAAAAAAATTGAGAACTTAGAGAGAGCAATAATGGAACTCTTGAGTTTTGGAGGATTATGAAATGTAAAATTTGTTGGTTTAAAATTTGGAGAGGAAGATGGTTTATATAGAGATGGAAAAATTTTTAGAAACCACAATTAATTTGGACCATTAGATTTTGGAAAAGAAAAATCAATGGTGAAGATTTTAAACTAAACTAGTCGTTAGATACAAAAAATATAATATTAAATTCCTTTTCTTTTGAAATTCATTTTCTTTTTAAAATTAATCCAAAAAATAAAAAAACATACCATGTGTCAAAAACTAGCCGTTAGACACAAATATAAAATAATATTAAATTTATTTTCCTTTTAATTCATTTTCTTTTTAAATTCATTCTTTTTAAAATCGATCCAAAAATAAAAGCATACCATGTGTAAAAAAAACTAGCCGTTAGACACAAACATAAAATAATATTAAATTTATTTTCCTTTTAAATTTTTTTATTTCAATTTTTTAATCTCTTAATGATCCACCATTCAATCAATATGTTGCCACATGTCTACATGCAAATGGTCTAGTTATGCCACGTCATCCACTACGGTATTTTCTCTATAGATTTGTTTCGGTCATATCGTCTTTATTTTAACTCCGATTTGAGTGATTCAAGAGGTGTTGGAATCATTGTTCCGAGCTCTACGCTATGGACATATTAAAACACTAATATTTTCAGTAATTAAAAATTGAGTTTGTTATCATCAAAATATTGATTAATTAATTAATTAAAATTAATTAATTTGAGATTAAGGGCTAAAAAGCCAACAGATTATTCAAGATATGGGTACCTTCATTTAATGCAATATAAGTTTGAGTCCTTTGAAAAGTTCAAATAGTTCAAGGCTGATGTTGAAAATGCATTAAGTAAAACGATTAAAACGCTTCGATTTGATCGAGGTGGAGAGTTTTTGGATTCTGATTTCCAGAACTATATGATAGAACATATAATAGTTTCCCAACTCTCAGCACCTATTACACCTCAACAGAATGGTGTATTAGAGAGGAGAAATCGAACCCTGTTGGATATGGTTCGGTCGATGATGAGTTATGCTTTCTTATAACTCGTTTTGGGGTTTTGTAGTAGAAACTGCAGCTTATATCCCAAATCGTGTTCCCTCCAAGAGTGTTGCCATAAAACCTTTGGAGTTTTGGAATGGTCATAAAGCTAGTTTACATCATTTCTGTATCTAGGGTTGCCCAACACATGTGCTTGAGGCTAATCTTAAGAAATTAGAACCACATTCGAGACTATGCCTATTTGTAGGCTACCTCAAAGGAACGAGAGGAGGTTATTTTATGATCCTAAAGAAAACAAAGTGTTTGTATCGACAAATGCTACTTTTTTTTAGGAGGATTATATAAAGGAGCACAAACCTATAAGCAAAATCGTGTTGAATGAGCTTTCCAAAGAAACTACTGAATCTTCAACAAGAGTTGTTGAAAAGCCTGCTACCTCAATAAGAGTTATTGATTTGAGTTCATCTAGTACGTCAAATCCACCTCAAGTGCTGAGGGAACCTCGACGTAGTGGGAGGGTTGTAAACCCACCTATTCGCTATATGAGTTTAATTGAAATCCTAACTATGGTAGCTGATGGTGAGGTTGAGGATTCACTGCCTTATAAGAAGGCAATGAAGGATGTTGACAAAGATGAATGAGTCAAAGCCATGGATTTCGAAATAAAGTCTATGTACTTCAATTCAGTTTAGGATCTCATATCAACTTGATGGGGTTAAACCTATAGGTTATAAATGGATCTACAAGAGGAAATATGGTGTTGATGGAAAGATGCAAACCTTCAAGGTTAGACTAGTGGCAAAGGGTTATACACAGGTAGAGGGAGTCGACTATGAGGAGACTTTCTCGCCTGTTGCCATGCTGAAGTCTATTTTCATCCTCCTATCCATTGTGTCATTTTATAACTATGAGATATGACAAATGGATGTAAAAACTGCTTTTCTGAATGACAATCTTGAGGAAACCATTTATATGGTGCAACCGGAGGGATTCATAATCCAAGGTCAAGAGCAAAAGGTTTGCAAGCTGAATCGATCCATTTATGGACTGAAATATGCATCTCGATCTTGGAACATAAGGTTTGATACTACGATCAAATTTTATGGGTTTAATCAGAATGTTGATGAGCCTTGTGTCTACAAGAAGATCATCAGTAGTTTTTCTAGTGCTATATGTCGACAATATCTTGCTCATTGGGAATGACGTAGGCTTACTGACTTCAATTAAGAATTGGATAGCGACCCATTTCCAAATGAAAGATTTGGGAGAGGCTCAGTTTGTCCTTGGGATTCAGATCTTTCAGGATCGAAAGAACAAAATGTTAGCACTATCTCAGGTATCACACATTGACAAAATGGTAATCAAGTACTCGATGCAGAACTTCAAGAGGGGCCTACTGCCTTTTAGGCACAGAGTTACATTGTCAAAGGAACAATGTCCTAAGACACCTCAAGAGGTTGAGGAAATGAGACGGGTCCCATATGCATCTGTTATGGGCAGTTTAATGTATGTGATGTTATGTACTAGACCTAACATCTGCTACGCAGTGGGGATAGTCAGTAGATATCAATCTAATCTAGGATATGATCACTGGATAGCCGTAAAAAACATCCTCAAGTATCTTCGGAGAATAAGAGACTACATGCTTGTGTTTGTTTCTAAGGATTTTATCCTTACAGGATACACGGACTCTGATTTTCAGATTGATAAGGATTCTAGGAAATCCACTTCAGCACTAGTGTTCACTCTTAATGGAGGAGTTGTAGTATGGTAAAGCACCAAGCAAGGGAGCATCACAGACTCCACCATGAAGATCAAGTATGTAGTGGCTTGTGAAACTGCTACGAAGGTCGTTTGGCTCAAAAATTTACTGACTAATCTAGAAGTTGTTCCAGACAAGTCTAAGTCCATCACCCTTTATTATGATAATAGTGGTGTTGTGGCAAATTCCCTTGAGCCCAGGAGTCATAAGTGCGGCAAGCACATTGAGCAGAAATACTATCTCATCCGAGAGATTGTACATCGAGGGGACGTGATTGTCATAAAGATAGCTTTGGAGCACAACATTGCTGATACGTTTACGACTACAAAGTATGGGTCTATGGGACAGACCACAGCTGGACTAGGGCAAGTGAGAGATCTTGTACTGGGCTTGTTTACGCCCAAGTTTATTGTTTTGTGTTGTAATTTGATTATCTTGTACATCCCACTAGCTTTAGAACAAGTGGGAGATTGTTGGGGTTGATGCCCTAAATCTTGTAGGATCTTATAGTTTATAAACACTTGTATGAACAAACATTCTGTGATTAATAATATATGATATTTTATTCACTTATGTCTATGAAATATATGATATTTTAGTTGCATTGACCACAAACCAATAAACTAAGATCCATAATTATCATTGTAATTTAAACATGTATGTGGAGACATACAAATGGATCATGTTTAAGTGATAACCTAAATGGTCTGTAGTATATGGATAAGGCTGGGTACCTTATCTTGATAACACTATGAGTATGGCCCACCTTGTGGGTGTTACAAATGTTGTAAAGTGCTACACATGATTTGATCCTGATCATTCATGTATTAGATATACGAGCAGGGATATTCTATATAAAGGAGTTTGTATAAGACCGGACCACGAAATGTTTAAGTCTCGTTATATAACGTTGTTCATAATAGAGACTTTCATTTCACTAGGATGACCATAGGTAACATGACCTTAATCCTAAGTGAGTTGTGAACTCCTGCCTATGAGGGCGGTCCTTTGATTTGCATGAGTGAGAGTGGCCAGATCGCCAACTCAACAAGCCTACTATTTTGAGAATTCGTCTGATTGGGGAGCTGGGAACTCAACTACACAAGATGGAATTCACTCCTTCCTCGAAGTAGGGGAAAGTAGATAAATTGTTCCCTTAAGAGCTGATTCCGGTCTTGAACAACGTGGCGCCACACCCTCTCTTGGTCTGAGAGGGGTTTAATCATAGTGGGACTATGATCTATTGTTCATTAGAGGGATCAGTGGTACTTAAGAAGTTAGATATAACTGCAAGGGAAAAACGGTAATTTAGCCCAGGTGTACTTATGAGTGATTTGTGAAAGGTCATTGTACTGTTGATTGATTATATCCAATGGACACGGAAATATATCTGTAGTGTGAAGAGTGTAGCTGTCGGTCTTTAGTGGAGTGCTCAGTAGTTAACAGATGGTGGATAATGTGATTAAAGAATTTAGTCAGTTATTCACGTACCGTTGGAGCTTCAAGCTACAGGTCCATAAGGTCCCCTTGGTAGCTCAATGGATTTAAGTTTGAGAATCGGTTTTTGGGGTTAATTTGAAATGTTCAAATTAATAAGAGGAAATTTGATTATATATAATATAATTCAATTAATTCAATTATATATGATATAATTGACATAATGTATTTGATACATTATTGCTTAATTGGAAGAACAAATATTTGAATATGATTCAAATATATTTTTTATGAATAAGATTCATTGTTATTAAATATAATATAAATATGATTTATATTAAATGCCATAAAATAGAGAAAAAGAACTCTGGTTTATTTATTGTAAATGATGCAATATTAAAACTATAGGTTATAAATATAATATGATAAGTTAGTTATCATATTTATTTATATTTATTACTAATTTGATAATTAAATTCTTTTTCTCCATAACCACCCTTAGTGGGTAGTTATTTATTTTTTGTGGCAAAAACGAATAAATGAAATTTGATTTCAGAATTCCAAAGTACGGACGTGATTAACAATCGAGTATCTACACGATTTCTTGAGAGACTATACGATAGCTTCATTAACTACACGATCAAGAGACTTGTCTATGTAATAGACTTGTTTGTTTACACGATAGTGTTGTTCGTCTACTTGATCGTCTTCCTCCCCCACACCAAACTTTCCCTCTAACCAAAATTAGCCAGAGCCCACCACTCATGGATTATCACACCGAGAATACCAAGGTCACCAAATGGTGGTGTCCTGTTTGGTTCAAGGATCGAGTTAATGTTTGTTGCTTGTTCGAGATGAGTGTTCGTGATTTGTTCAAAGCGTTCATGAACGAGTTCGTTCGAGGATTTACTTGAAGAAGGGTTCTTCAAAGGTATAGTCTCTTGATCCTTTATTTTTATTTCAAAGCATGCTATAATTTAAGATTTATGCATAATTTGTTCTTGTATGACTGTAAACATATGCGTTCATTCATAATAGGATTTGGACGATCCGCTTCCGCTCAAAGGTCCTCTGTAAACGGAGTTCCTTTACTTAATGTGTGCGTAAGTGTCTATAATTCGATTGGAGTCATTAGAGTTAAAATTAGGGTGTAATTGAAGAAAGAAGCAACGAAGGTCAGCAGTAGAAAACTGAAGTTTCAGCCACTACCTCACAGCGTCGTGACAATGTGCTTGGAGCATCACGATGCTGTTCATGTTCCAACCCAGAATCGTGAAGAACATCTCATGGCATTGCAATGCTGGGATGCAACATTGCGATGATGTTCATCTCAACCCAGCATGCATGTACGCACCCAAACTGGCGGTCCAAGTGAACCGGTCCAGCCGGTTTGGGTTAAAGAGGTCTGGTTCGACCTGATTAAGCCTATTTCAACCCAATTTTGAGCATTAAAGGTCCAATTTGAGAGGTTCGGGTCCGATTCAAGGTGGTTCGAGCAATCTAGAAGTGTTTTGGAGCCAAATTCGGTTGTTTTATGTAATAATTAGGCCTTTGTTTGCTTGAAAATGCTAAAACTAAAACCATATCAGTTTGATTTTAATTATTTATAAATGTGATGTATGTTATAATTAAATAAATCTTGTATATGTATATGAGTATGTCATGTAGATTTAAAATCCCACCATAGGAAGCATGTTACATGCATAGAAAGTATGTTATAAGGTGTTATAATATATAGTATGCATGTTTATCATATATTTTAATATAACTGTTATATTAAATCACGAGATATCTGACGTATATTATGGTTGTAAAGCATGTCTAGAAGTTTTATAAGTTGTTATAAAATTGGGTTAGACATTTAAAATCCATAACAAAGATTAGTTGCATGCTCACGTAGGTGAACCACTTGTTTTAATAGTCGAAATAGGTCGTTATCTTATAAAATACGGTTACAAACTCAATTGGTTTAATAATCCTGTCTAAGGCTAAAGGTACTTAAGTTGATGGTTTACGTAATACCTCCTACCGGGGGATTATGACCGAAATATTGAGTGTTGTTAACCGGTTCTATGAGCTTGTGTGAGTGCTGTGAGGTTTAAAATTGGTTTACATCTAGACATTGTAGGTTAAAATCCAAATATAAACATTATACTTGGATAAAATCATATAGACTTAGGTTGTTTAAAATTAGCCAGAATATATCTAAGTAAAAGAATATCCAAATATTTAGAACACTTCAGTGGGAGATTAACAATATATTCGATATATCATTTTTAGCTTTCACGATCCCAAGAGTTCACACCATGAGATCCATGCTCGACTTCATGTTGCTTTTACCGTAATTGCTTTATTCAGAAAATGTTTGCATGGGTCAATAACAAGGCGAATGAGGGAGGTAGTTTATAGTAAGTGGGTGAAAGAAATGTGTCAACATATCCTACGGTCTTCTCTATTAGTTTGAACCGTGAGATTCCTATATTATGTCTGCTGTCATTTTTAGGCGACACTAGCTAGTCGTTAACCGTGACAACCTCTTGGGAGGGTTGTAACATAGGATTCAGAACAACCCAAGCTTCAGAAATGAATAGGGTCTTATAAGTTCCGTCTTGAAAATTGTCTTCCAAATCAGAGACATGTTCATACCATTCTATAAGATCAGAAAATGGTGGGTAACACTTACAAGAGTTACTAAACGTTAGTGAAGTTCTTGACCGAAAATGGTAGCCAAACGAACTATAGGAATAAGAGTTATTCTGGATTATAGTATTTGGTTAAGATTATCTTGCTTATATGAAAGAATATTTGACTGCTCCTCGGTAACATCTTTTCTAACTCACTAATGTATCGTTGTAAATAAATAAAGAAATATGGTTACTTTATTACATTTTGCTAAAATTAGGTTCAAATGCATAAGTTTAATAGAATTTGTTTATTTTTCAGCAATGTCAAACTCAATTATTCAACTTCTTACTTCCGACAAATTTAACGGAGAAGGTTATTCTAATTGGAAATCAAATATAAATACAATATTAGTGGTTAACGACCTAAGGTTTGTTTTAGCAGAGGAATGTTCTCCTCTTCCCGGTTCAAATACTAACCCAAATGTTCCGAAAATTTATGATAGATGGGTGAGGGCTAATGAGAAGGCGAGAGCCTATATCTTGGCAAGCACATCTAATATGTTCAACAAGAAACATGAAGTCATGCCCACTGCCCGTGAAATTATGGCGTCATTGCAAGAAATGTTTGGGCAACCGTCATCTTTTGTGCTACATGAGGCTATAAAATATGTTTATAACTCATGTATGAGAGATGGAACCAATGACAGGGAGCATGTCCTAGACGTGATGGTTCACTCTAACATCGCAGAAGCTCACGGGGCTACCATAGACGAAACTAGTCAAGTTAGTATGATCTTGGAGTCTCTGCTGAAGAGCTTCTTGACCCTTCAAACTAATATCGTAATGAATAAGATTGATTACAATCTGGCTACTTTATTAATTGAACTCCAGACTTACCAACCAGTGATGAAATAAAAAGAAAGTGAAGCAAATGTTGTTTTACAACAGAAAAAATTTCTGAAGGGATCATCTTCGAGAATGAAGCCTTTAGATAAAATGAAGTCTGCCCCTTCATCCTTTAAAGATAAAAGTATCTAGATGAAGAAAAAGGGGAAGGGGAAGAAGAAACCTACTACTTAAACAAAGGCTCCTAAAGGAAAATGTTTCCATTGTGGAGAGTACGGGCATTGGAAACGCAACAGCCCGAAATATTTGCTGAAAAGAGAACTGAAAAGGCTAAACAAGGTAAATCAGATTTACTTGTAATTGAAACATGCTTAGTGGAAAATTCTCACTTAACCTGGATATTAGATTCAGACGTCGCTAACCATGTTTGCACTTTTCTACAGGAAACTAGTTCTTAGACTCAACTCTCACAACACAAAATGACTTTCAAGGTTGGAACAGGAGAAGTCATTTCAGCTGAAGCCGTGGAAGACATCAAGTTATATTTTGAAGAATCTTTCATTTTGCTAAAAAAATGTAGACTATGTACCCAAAATGAAAAAAAAAAAAAAGAAAAAAAAATTGATCTCCATATCTTGTCTGCCATTTCTGACCATTCTTCTCAATCTAAGCCCAATCTTTCAAAAGCATTTGAATCTGGCAACTTTTGGGGTTGGTAATATAACTAATTACTTCACATTTTTCCTTGCTCTTTTGTTCCTATTTTAAGTTTTTGAGTCAGCTTATGCATACTTCGACTAATCTTACGGGGCAATATGCGTGATTATACAAAGAGAAGTCATAGGATATTAGATCCTATGTAGGTGGCCACTGTAGATCGAACCCATTCTCTCACAGTGCCCCAAAGTGCTTTTTTAGGTATAAATTGTGTACATAAATTAGTACAGGTAATTCAGTTGGTTTTGTTTGTTTTTCTTTGTGTAATATATGTAATTGGTGGATTTATGGGAATAAACAATCTTTTTTGCTTCATCTATAGAAGGTTGATGAACAAAGTAAATAGAAACAGAAATTAAATTATTAATTATCAGCACATGCAGAAGTTCTTTCCAAATTTGTTCTTTGAAAATGGGTATGAAAATTAGAGAATAAACAAATCTGGGTTTTTTGTTTGTAATGCACAAAAATGGCTCTCCCATTGCACAATGAAAACAGGAAGAGGAAATTTTTGTGACAAAAAGAATATGATCTTCTTGATCTCTTGATATGACTCTATTGATAGTTAAGAAAAATAAAAAGAATTAGATAAAATGAAGTCTGCCCCTTCATCCTTTAAAGATAAAAGTATCTAGATGAAGAAAAAGGGGAAGGGGAAGAAGAAAACCTACTACTTAAACAAAGGCTCCTAAAGGAAAATGTTTCCATTGTGGAGAGTACGGGCATTGGAAACGCAACAGCCCGAAATATTTGCTGAAGAGAAACTGAAAAGGCTAAACAAGGTAAATCAGATTTACTTGTAATTGAAACATGCTTAGTGGAAAATCTCCACTTAACCTGGATATTAGATTCAGACGTCGCTAACCATGTTTGCACTTTTCTACAGGAAACTAGTTCTTAGACTCAACTCTCACAACACAAAATGACTTTCAAGGTTGGAACAGGAGAAGTCATTTCAGCTGAAGCCGTGGAAGACATCAAGTTATATTTTGAAGAATTTTCATTTTGCTAAAAAAATGTAGACTATGTACCCAAAATGAAAAAAAAAAAAGAAAAAAAAATTGATCTCCATATCTTGTCTGCCATTTCTGACCATTCTTTCTCAATCTAAGCCCAATCTTTCAAAAGCATTTGAATCTGGCAACTTTTGGGGTTGGTAATATAACTAATTACTTCACATTTTTCCTTGCTCTTTTGTTCCTATTTTAAGTTTTTGAGTCAGCTTATGCATACTTCGACTAATCTTACGGGGCAATATGCGTGATTATACAAAGAGAAGTCATAGGATATTAGATCCTATGTAGGTGGCCACTGTAGATCGAACCATTCTCTCACAGTGCCCAAAGTGCTTTTTTAGGTATAAATTGTGTACATAAATTAGTACAGTAATTCAGTTGGTTTGTTTGTTTCTTTGTGTAATATATGTAATTGGTGGATTATGGGAATAAACAATTTTTTTGCTTCATCTATAGAAGGTTGATGAACAAAGTAAATAGAAACAGAAATTAAATTATTAATTATCAGCACATGCAGAAGTTCTTTCCAATTTGTCTTTGAAAATGGGTATGAAAATAGAGAATAAACAAATCTGGGTTTTTTGTTTGTAATGCACAAAAATGGTCTCTCCATTGCACAATGAAAACAGGAAGAGGAAATTTTTTGGACAAAAAGAATATGATCTTCTTGATCTCTTGATATGACTCTATTGATAGTTAAGAAAAATAAAAAGAAATTTGATGTTACTTTTTGTGCAAAAAGATTAGTTTCGAATTTTAATTTATGGAATATTTAATTTTAAAGTATAAAAAAGTAGATCTAACTACGGTTGGTTTTCATATTTACCTTAAATCATGGAGTTTGTATTTGTTTATGTGGTTGTTTAAGTGAAATAATCATAAGAAAATTATGACCATAAATAACAAATATATATATAATATATATATATATATTGTGGATTATAATTGAAAGGAGTAAGAAAGGCACATGTACGATTTAGAGATACATTATGTCTCTTTTTTTATGTATGTATTTAGATATGTTTACATAAGTTAACACGAACTTGTTTTTCGATGAATTTAACTACAAAAGACTGCGAATGGTTGTTTTTGAAACAAACTTCGAATGTTAGGAGGTAAATGAATTTTTAAAAAATTGAAAGTACAGTCGAACCACATTCAATATTTTAGAGTATTTTTAATAGTTTAATCAATATTTCATTTTTCAAATCATATGAATTAAATAATTAATTAATTATTTATTTATTTTTAGAACAAAAATATTTCTTTTCACGAGAGGTAACAATTTTAAAGACAAATGAAATTAGAGAGAGAAAATCAGTGGAAATATTAATTCATGGATCAATTCTATTTTTGGCATAAAATATTTAACTGATAAACAATACTAAAAGATAAACAACAAAGCGGTGTCGTGGTGTAGTTGGTTATCACGTCAGTCTAACACACTGAAGGTCTCCGGTTCGAACCGGGCGACGCCAACTTTTTTTTCTTTCTTTTTATTTATTTATTTTTTTGTTTTCATTTTCATTTTATTACTTCTTTTGCTCCTTCATTCTTCTTTTTCTGGATCGCATTACATCATGATGTTTAATACTAAAAAAATATTTCTTTTTTTCAAGTTTTTTTTTGTTTTCTCAATCTAAACAAACTTTTAAATTCTTGTTTTGAAATTAAATTCGGTTATTTCAATCCAATCTTTGCATAAAAATTTTGGTAAAACATATATAATTAGATATTTGATTAATTTGACAAATATTATATTAATTAATTAAATTATGCTTACGTTGGATATATAATAATAATAAATTATAATTGTAGTATATGATTAGCATTCAATAATGTCTTTATATGGTTACATATGGCTAATAGGGGTGACCATTGGCCAGTCGGAGTCGATTTTCCAACCAGGTCGGCCCCGAACCGACCAGAATCGGTTTGGAATATGTCCAAATTGGTCCTGATCGTCGACTGAACTGAAACCGACTGGTCGGTTTTGGTCGGGTTATGTTTTTTTTTTACTTTTTTTAATTTTTTTTCTTCCTTTAAAAGAATTATTATTATATTTATATTATAAGAAAAATTGCTAGTTAATTTAGTTATAAATCATTATCGTTATAATAGCAATCTTTTTAATACAAATAAAAAAAATCAACTATTTATTAACTTCCTTATCAGTCATGTTTAGTTTCTCTCTTAATTTGTGATTGTGATTCAAAATTTAAGATACTATTTCACATTTTATTATTTTAATACTTATGGAATTAAGCTAGCCTAGAGGTATTAAAAATAAGATATTGATATGATTTGATTTGACAACCCTTAATATTTAACAATTAACATGTCCATTGTTTGGGATTGTGTTATTGTTCGCTGCTTAATTGCTTAAATAACCTCTAATACATATTACATATATATTTGAAACAAAACTAATATGAGAGTAGAGAGTGATCATCACAAATAGAAATGTCACGTGACACATAGTCATATACAACAATTAGAAAAATTGCAACATAAAGTCAATTGTCAAATACAATCAAAAAATCATAAACATAAAGTCAATTGTCAAATACAACCAAATTACAATAAAATCAAATGATAAATGCTTAATCGATAATTGACAACTTTGCAAAATCTGGAAGGTCTTGAATGTCTTTTTCATTGTCCATACTGCTCTGAATCCTATATAATTAGATTAAGAAGAGAAAGACAACCTCATTAAGATTTTAATCTAAACAAGTTACAACTACAAAATACAAATGATGAATAAATACCTTTTCAAATAATGAAACTTCTTCTATGTCATGCTGAACTTTAAGATCTATTGGACTCGAATTTAGCCAATTTTGAGTACAAATGAGAGCCTCCATTATTTTTTGGAGCCAGTGAACAACGTGATGAATCAACAAACACATCCTCCTGTACTAAAAGCCTACTCAGACGCTACAGTAGATACTGAATTGTAAAATATCTCTAGCCATACGACTAAGAACCTCAAACCGATGACTGTTCCTCTTCCACCATTGATTATGTCAAAATCACCTTCATTCTTAACATTCGCTTCCAAAAATAAATATCAATCTCTGACCCTGTTCGAAAGGTGTAGTCTCATCGCCTTCAAATCAAGATCAATTGTATCTTAGACAAAGTCTTCACCACCTTTTTAATTGGATCACAATCATCATGGTCTACGAGGCTGAGACAATTGGTGTATTAGTAGTAGTACTCCCATTCCCACTCTAAGTATGAGTAATACTGTACTCATGAAAGAGACATCTGCAACATTGTTCCATTCCATAGATTTGGCAACCTCTGGCCCAAAAAATTTTTAAGGCAAAAAGAACAAAACTTTAGCTTTTTTCGAGGATCTAGCACAATAGCAACATACAACAATAGATTATTTTTTTTCATTGTTCCCCCAATACTTCTCAAATTTGGCCTTCATATTATTGGCCATTCCAACTAGCATTGCATTTGCACTACCAGTATTCAAACGTATACAATTTTGAACCACTGTAATCTGATGAAAAACCATATTCGAAGTGGTGTACAAAGACCCTGAATTTTCAATGTCACATTATAAAAGACCTTTAAAAACCTAATCAACATCTTAGCATTTGTCCAATCTTCCTTATTTGGTGACTAATCGTGTCTATAAGAAGCTTTTCATCTTCTAATCTATCAAAAGCCTTTTCAAACTTCATAACTTCCTCAGCATCAAATATGTAGAGTTCCATCTAGTGGGAACATCAAGACACATAACTTTTTACAAGAAATTTTTTCAATTTCAATGCACTTTTTAAATTTCAAAAAACGTGTAGGAGAGATCTTATAAATCGTACAACATATCGAATTCTTTCAATGCAATCATTAGGTTCCTTAAAAAT
>NC_052359.1:31856206-31895504 GCF_009727055.1 Benincasa hispida
ATTTGATGTTACTTTTGTGCAAAAAGATTAGTTTCGAATTTTAATTTATGGAATATTTAATTATTAAAGTATAAAAAAGTAGATCTAACTACGGTTGGTTTCAAATATACCTTAAATCATGGAGTTTGTATTTGTTTATGTGTTGTTTAAGTGAAATAATCTAAAGAAAATTATGACCATAATAACAAAAATAAATATATATATATATATATATTGTGGATTATAATTGAAAGGAGTAAGAAAGGCAACATGTACGATTTAGAGATACATTATGTCTCTTTTTTTATGTATGTATTTAGATATGTTTACATAAGTTAAACGAACTTGTTTTTCGATGAATTTAACTACAAAAGACTGCGAGATGGTTGTTTTTGAAACAAACTTCGAATGTTAGGAGGTAAATGAAATTTTTAAAAAAATTGAAAGTACAGTCGAAAACCAATTCAATATTTTAGGAGTATTTTTAATAGTTTAAATCAATATTTCATTTTCAAATCATATGAATTTAAAGTAATTAATTAATTATTTATTTATTTTTAAACAAAAAATATTTCTTTCACGAGAGGTAACAAATTTTAAAGACAAAATGAAATTAGAGAGAGAAAATCAGTGGAAATATTAATTCATGGATCAATTCTATTTTTGGCATAAAATATTAACTGATAAACAATACTAAAAGATAAAAACAACAAAGCGTGTCGTGGTGTAGTTGGTTATCACGTCAGTCTAACACACTGAAGGTCTCCGGTCGAACCCGGGCGACGCCAACTCTTTTTTCTTTTCTTTATTTATTTATTTTCTTTTGTTTTCATTTCATCTTTATTACTTCTTTTGCTCCTTCATTCTTCTTTTTCTGGATCCATACAATCATGATGTTTAATACTAAAAAAAAATATTTCTTTTTTCAAGTTTTTTTTTGTTTTCTCAATCTAAACAAACTTTTAAATTCTTGTTTTGAAATTAAATTCGGTTTATTCAATCCAATCTTTGCATAATTTTGGGTAAAACATATATAATTAGAATATTTGATTAATTTGACAAAATATTATATTAATTAATTAAATTATGCTTACGTTGGATATATAATAATAATAAATTATAATTGTAGTATATGATTAGCATTCAATAATGTCTTTATATGGTTACATATGGCTAATAGGGGTGACCATTGGCCAGTCGGAGTCGATTTTCCAACAGGTCGGCCCCGAACCGACCAGAATCGGTTTGGAATATGTCCAAATTGGTCCTGATCGTCGACTGAACTAAACCGACTGGTCGGTTTTGGTCGGTTATGTTTTTTTTTACTTTTTTTTAATTTTTTTTCTTCCTTTAAAAGAAAATTATATTTATTTATTAAAATTATAAGAAAAATTGCTAGTTATATTTAGTTATAAATCATTATCGTTTATAAATAGCAATCTTAATACAAATAAAAAAATCAACTATTTATTAACTTCCTTATCAGTCATGTTTAGTTTCTCTCTTAATTTGTGATTGTGATTCAAAATTTAAGATACTATTTCACATTTTATTATTTAATACTTATGGATATAGAGCTAGCCTAGAGTATTAAAAATAAGATATTGATATGATTTGATTTGACAACCCTTAATATTTAACAATTAACATGTCCATTGTTTGGATTGTGTTATTGTTCGCTTGCTTAATTGCTAAATAACCTCTAATACATATTACATATATATTTTGAAAACAAAACTAATATGAGAGTAGAGAGTGTACATCACAAATAGAAATGTCACGTGACACATAGTCATTAACAACAAATTAGAAATTGCAACATAAAGTCAATTGTCAAATACAACTCAATTACAATAAAACATAAAGTCAATTGTCAAATACAACCAAATACAATAAAATCAAATGATAAATGCTTAATCGATAATTGACAACTTTGCAAAATCTGGAAGGTCTTGAATGTCTTTTTCATTGTCCATAACTGCTCTGAATCCTATATAATTAAGATTAAGAAGAAAGAACAACCTCATTAAGATTTTAATCTAAACAAGTTACAACTACAAAATACAAATGATGAATAAATACCTTCTTCAATAAAAATGAAACTTCTTCTATGTCATGCTGAACTTTAAGATCTATTGGACTCGAATTTAGCCAATTTTGAGTACAAAATGAGAGCCTCCATTATTTTTGGAGCCAGTGAACAACGTGATGAATCAACAACACATCCTCCTGTACTAAAAGCCTACTCAGACGCTACAGTAGATACTGGAATTGTAAAATATCTCTAGCCATACGACTAAGAACCTCAAACCGATGACTGTTCCTCTTCCACCATTGAATTATGTCAAAAATCACCTTCATTCTAACATTCGCTTCCAAAAAATAAATATCAATCTCTGACCCTGTTCGAAAGGTGTAGTCTCATCGCCTTCAAAATCAAGATCAATTGTATCTTAGACAAAGTCTTCACCCACCTTTTTAATGGATCACAATCAATCATGGTCTACGAGGCTGAGACAATTGGTGTATTAGTAGTAGTACTCCCATTCCCACTCTAAGTATGAGTAATACTGTACTCATGAAAGAGACATCTGCAACATTGTTCCATTCCATAGATTTGGCAACCTCTGGCCCAAAAAAATTTTTAAGGCAAAAGATACAAAACTTTAGCTTTTTTCGAGGATCTAGCACAATAGCAACATACAACAATAGATTATTTTTTTCATTGTTCCCCCAATACTTCTCAAATTTGGCCTTCATATTATTGGCCATTCCAACTAGCATTGCATTTGCACTACCAGTATTCAACGTATACAATTTTGAACCACTGTAATCTGATGAAAAACCATATTCAAGTGGTGTACAAAGACCCTGAATTTTCAATGTCACATTATAAAAGACCTTTAAAAACCTAATCAACATCTTAGCATTTGTCCAATCTTCCTTATTTGGTGACTAATCGTGTCTATAAGAAGCATTTTCATCTTCTAATCTATCAAAAGCTTTCAAACTTCATAACTTCCTCAAGCATCAAATTGTAGAGTTCCATCTAGTGGGAACATCAAGACACATAACTTTTTACAAGAAATTTTTTCAATTTCAATGCACTTTTTAAATTTCAAAAAACGTGTAGGAGAAGATCTTATAAATCGTACAACATATCGAATTCTTTCAATGCAATCATTAGGTTCCTTAAAAACATCACATACTATGAGATTTAATATATGAGCACAAAACAACGAACATGCAGAAATTCTCCACGAAACAATGATCCCTTATTGAATATTTTCAGAAGATAAGCAATGACAGTGTCATTCAAACTTGCATTATCAACGGTCAAAGTCATTACCCTTTCAATGCCCCAATCCTTCAAATTCTTTTCAATGGTTTTACCAATAGTATCATCTTTTTTATTCTCAATTGGACAAAAATTAAGTATCCTTTTATGTAATCTTCAATCAGAATCTATGAAATGGGCAGTTAATACCATGTAATTTATATTTTATCCCGATGTCCAAAAATCCGTAGTGAGAGAAACTCTATACTTCTTATTCACAAACATGTATTTCAAACGCTTTTTCTCATTAACATACAACTTAAGCACATCTCTAGCCACAGTAAACCGAGACAAAACAACAAATCTATGTTGACTTGCACATGTTAATCATACGACAAATTTCTTAAATCCTTTACCCTCCACAAACTTGAATGGCAATTTGTCAACAATTACCATTTCAACCAATGCTTCCCGACAACTCTCTAAACTATATGACTCACATATAAGTTGTGACGTATTATCCCTAACATTGTCTTTGGCTTTAGTATTGAAAGCTAATGTCATTTGGGTTAGATCTCTCTTGTTCTGGTAATGGTATTTTTTACAATTTTTCAAATGATTCTTCATAGTCCCAGTACCATTACGTTTGGAATGACATGCATAGACAACTCCATAGTACTTACATTGAACATGAGGGTCTTTAGAATCACTTTTTAGCCTCTCAAAATGATCCTAAACCATGGATTTTTCACCGCATTCCTTCTTTTTGGTGGATTTGGAACATCTGATGTCTCATTTGCTGAATCAACATCAACGATATCTGTATTTACATCTGTTTCTTTTTTGCATCTTGTTTATTTTTTGAATCACAGTTGCAGTTCCATCAAACTCCATATCCGTTGAATCCACATAGCTGAACCACAACATGTCAGACATCAGTATCACACAATTCACAAAAACTCAAAGTATTTCAGTTTTACATAAACTCAGCAAGATTGTTAAGTTCATGCACACTAAGAATGGCTTAGACAGTTGTTTTAAAAACTAATTTCCATTTTTTGTTTTCAAACTAATTTCCATTTTTTTGGCCACTATGTGCAATCATATAATATCAATAAGTCAATCACTACCCAAACATCCATAAATCCAACTAATTTCCATTGGAACAGTTGGAATCTACAATCTACAATATATGAAATGGTTGGAATGGAAGACATCAAGATGAAGATACGGACCTACGAAAAAAAGAAGAAAGTTGGACTGGAAGTCTACCGGCTGGAACAACATGCGTCGGAAGCGGAATGACAGCGTTTGTGCGAAGCGGCTGGCGTAATGAAGAAAAGAGATCGGTTGGCGTAACGAAGAAAAGAAGATCAGCGGAATGGTTGGCGTAATGAAGTAACGAAGAAAAGAAAATCAGCGGAATGGCTGGCGTAACGAAGAAAAGAAGATCGGTTGGCGTTCATGCAGAGTGGCTGGAAGAATGAAGTCTGTGGTTGGAAGTGAAATGAAGAAAAGAAGATCGGGGACAAGACAACAAAGAAAAGAAGAAAGAAAAAGTTGGAATGAAGTTGGCTGGAAGAACGAAGTCTGCGACTGGAAGAACGAAGTTGGTTGGCGTGCGGAGCGGATGATGTGTGGTGGCTGCGGCCTGCGGGTGCGGAAGAAAGAAGAAAGACACTAAATTACCCTAAATCTATCTAATAACATTTTATATTATTTTTTTTAAATAATTCGGTTGGGTTGGGTCTCGACTCGACCCCTTACGCACTCCGACCGCCTATACCTTCGATTCGAAAAAATGAAAATCGACTCGATCGATTTATTTAGATTTTCGACCGTCCGACTTTATTTCGGTCGATTTGGGTCGGTCGTGTCAGTTTTCAGTCTAACATGCTCACCCCTAATGGTTAATGTGTTTGGTTGGGCTTACTATAACGGTTAAAATAATTGTTATTAATGTTTATTCAAAGGAAATGAGTCATCATATAAAGTAAGTCGAATAATTGTTTGATAAATTTCAGATCGAAAATAAGAAAAGTCAGCTTATAGTATTTAGTAAATTAATACCTCAATTGTTGCAAAGTGATTTTAATTATCAAGACAAACATATATTTCAATTAGGTATTAATATTTAACTTCAAAGTTTTTAAAGATAAATATATAAAAGCCTATATAAATTAAATTACAAATAATATTGGTATATTTTAAAAAGTTTCATTAAAATATGTACAAAAGAAAGATAATAATTTTTGTAAAGGCTCATTTTGCAAATTTATGTGATTAAACAATATGTCATAGGGTCTTATAAGTTCCGCTTTGAATATTATCTTCCAAATCAAAGGCATGTTCATACCGCTCTATAAGATCTGAAAATGATGGGTAACACTTACAAGAGTTACTAAACGTTAGTGAAGTTCTTGACCAAAAAATGGTTAACCAAACGAACTATAAGAATAAGAGTTATTCTGGATATAGTATTTGGTTAAGATTATCTTGCTTATGTGAAAGATATTTGACTACCCCTCGGTAGCATCTTTTCTAAATCATTAAAGTATCGTTGCAAATAAATAAAGAAATATGGTACTTTATTACTTTTTGCTAAAAATGGGTTTAAATGCATAAGTTTAATAGATGATATGCTCAACAAGAAACATAAGCCATGACCACTGCCCGTGAAATTATGGTGTCATTGCAAGAAATGTTTGGGCGACCGTCATCTTCTGTACGACATGAGGCTATAAATATGTTTATAACTCATATATGAAAGATGGAACCAATGTCAGAGAGCAGGTCCTAGACATGATGGTTCACTTTAACATCGCAGACGCTTACAGGACTACCATAGATGAAACTAGTCAAGTTTAGTATGATCTTGGAGTCTCTTCCGAAGAGCTTCTTGACCTTCCGAACTACTTTCATCACATACTATGAGATTTAATATATGAGCACAACAACGAACATGCAGAAATTCTCCACGAAACAATGATCCCTTATTGAATATTTTCAGAAGATAAGAAATGACAGTGTCATTCGAACTTGCATTATCAACGGTCAAAGTCATTACCCTTTCAATGCCCCAATCCTTCAAATTCTTTTCAATGGTTTTACCAATAGTATCATCTTTTTGATTCTCAATTGGACAAAAATTAAGTATCCTTTTATGTAATCTTCAATCAGAATCTATGAAATGGGCAGTTAATACCATGTAATTTATATTTTATCCCGATGTCCAAAAATCCGTAGTGAGAGAAACTCTATACTTCTTATTCACAAACATGTATTTCAAACGCTTTTTCTCATTAACATACAACTTAAGCACATCTCTAGCCACAGTAAACCGAGACAAAACAACAAATCTATGTTGACTTGCACATGTTAATCTATCGACAAATTTCTTAAATCCTTTACCCTCCACAAACTTGAATGGCAATTTGTCAACAATTACCATTTCAACCAATGCTTCCCGACAACTCTCTAAACTATATGACTCACATATAAGTTGTGACGTATTATCCCTAACATTGTCTTTGGCTTTAGTATTGAAAGCTAATGTCATTTGGGTTAGATCTCTCTTGTTCTGGTAATGGTATTTTTTACAATTTTTCAAATGATTCTTCATAGTCCCAGTACCATTACGTTTGGAATGACATGCATAGACAACTCCATAGTACTTACATTGAGCATGAGGGTCTTTAGAATCACTTTTTAGCCTCTCAAAATGATCCTAAACCATGGATTTTTTCACCGCATTCCTTCTTTTTGGTGGATTTGGAACATCTGATGTCTCATTTGCTGAATCAACATCAACGATATCTGTATTTACATCTGTTTCTTTTGCATCTTGTTTATTTTTTGAATCATCAGTTGCAGTTCCATCAAACTCCATATCCGTTGAATCCACATAGCTGAACCACAACATGTCAGACATCAGTATCACACAATTCACAAAAACTCAAAGTATTTCAGTTTTACATAAACTCAGCAAGATTGTTAAGTTCATGCACACTAAGAATGGCTTAGACAGTTGTTTTAAAAAACTAATTTCCATTTTTGTTTTCAAACTAATTTCCATTTTTTTGGCCACTATGTGCAATCTATAATATATTACAATAAGTCAATCACTACCCAAACATCCATAAATCCAACTAATTTCCATTGGAACAGTTGGAATCTACAATCTACAATATATTGAAATGGTTGGAATGGAAGACATCAAGATGAAGATACGGACCTACGAAAAAAAGAAGAAAGTTGGACTGGAAGTCTACCGGCTGGAACAACATGCGTGCGAAGCGGAATGACAGCGTTTGTGCGAAGCGGCTGGCGTAATGAAGAAAAGAAGATCGGTTGGCGTAACGAAGAAAAGAAGATCAGCGGAATGGTTGGCGTAATGAAGTAACGAAGAAAAGAATATCAGCGGAATGGCTGGCGTAACGAAGAAAAGAAGATCGGTTGGCGTTCATGCAGAGTGGCTGGAAGAATGAAGTCTGTGGTTGGAAGTGAAATGAAGAAAAGAAGATCGGGGACAAGACAACAAAGAAAAGAAGAAAGAAAAAAGTTGGAATGAAGTTTGGCTGGAAGAACGAAGTCTGCGACTGGAAGAACGAAGTTGGTTGGCGTGCGGAGCGGATGATGTGTGTGGCTGCGGCCTGCGGGTGCGGAAGAAAGAAGAAAGACACTAAATTTACCCTAAATCTATCTAATAACATTTTATATTATTTTTTTTTAAATAATTCGGTTGGGTTGGGTCTCGACTCGACCCCTTACGCACTCCGACCGCCTATACCTTCGATTCGAAAAACTGAAAATCGACTCGATCGATTTATTTAGATTTTCGACCGTCCGACTTTATTTCGGTCGATTTGGGTCGGTCGTGTCAGTTTTTCAGTCTAACATGCTCACCCCTAATGGTTAATGTGTTTGGTTGGGCTTACTATAACGGTTAAAATAATTGTTATTAATGTTATTTCAAAGGAAATGAGTCATCATATAAAGTAAGTCGAATAATTGTTTGATAAATTTCAGATCGAAATAAGAAAAGTCAGCTTATAGTATTTAGTAAATTAATACCTCAATTGTTGCAAAGTGATTTTAATTATCAAGACAAACATATATTTCAATTAGGTATTAATATTTAACTTCAAAGTTTTTAAAGATAAATATATAAAAGCCTATATAAATTAAATTACAAATAATATTGGTATATTTTAAAAAGTTTCATTAAAATATGTACAAAGAAAGATAATAATTTTTGTAAAGCCTCATTTTGCAAATTTATGTGATTAAACAATATGTCATAGGGTCTTATAAGTTCCGCTTTGAATATTATCTTCCAAATCAAAGGCATGTTCATACCGCTCTATAAGATCTGAAAATGATGGGTAACACTTACAAGAGTTACTAAACGTTAGTGAAGTTCTTGACCAAAAATGGTAACCAAACGAACTATAAGAATAAGAGTTATTCTGGATATAGTATTTGGTTAAGATTATCTTGCTTATGTGAAAGAATATTTGACTACCCCTCGGTAGCATCTTTTCTAAATCATTAAAGTATCGTTGCAAATAAATAAAGAAATATGGGTACTTTATTACTTTTTGCTAAAAATGGGTTTAAATGCATAAGTTTAATAGATGATATGCTCAACAAGAAACATGAAGCCATGACCACTGCCCGTGAAATTATGGTGTCATTGCAAGAAATGTTTGGGCGACCGTCATCTTCTGTACGACATGAGGCTATAAAATATGTTTATAACTCATATATGAAAGATGGAACCAATGTCAGAGAGCAGGTCCTAGACATGATGGTTCACTTTAACATCGCAGACGCTTACAGGACTACCATAGATGAAACTAGTCAAGTTAGTATGATCTTGGAGTCTCTTCCGAAGAGCTTCTTGACCTTCCGAACTAATACCGTAATGAATAAGATAGATTACAATCTAACTACTTTATTAAATGTACTCTAGACTTACCAATTTGAATCTGGCAACTTTTGGGGTTGGTAATATAACTAATTACTTCACATTTTTCCTTGCTCTTTTGTTCTTATTTTAAGTTTCTGAGTCAGCTTATGCATACCTCGACTAATCTTACGGGATAATATGCGTCATTATACAAAGAGAACTCATAGGATATTAGATCCTAGGTAAGAATGGCCACTGTAGATCGAACTCATTTCTCTCGCAGTGCCCAAATTGTTTTTTTAGGTGTAAATTGTGTACAAATTAGTACAGGTAATTCAGTTGGTTTTATTTGTTTTTCTTTTTGTAATATATGTAATTGGTTGATTTATGTGAATAAAAAACTATCTTTTTTGCTTCATCTATAGAAGGTTGATGAACAAAGCAAATAGAAACAGAAATTAAATTATTAATCAGCACATGCAGAAGTTCTTTGAAAATGAGTATGAAAATTAGAGAGTAAACAAATCTGGGTTTTTGTTTGTAATGCACAAAAATGGCTCTCCCATTGCACAATGAAAACAGGAAGAGGAAATTTTTTGACAAAAAGAATATGATCTTCTTGATCTCTTGACAAAAGCAAAATATTGTAAGTAAGAATATGACTCTATTGATAGTTAAGAAAAATAAAAAGAAATTTGATGTTACTTTTGTGGCAAAAAGATTAGTTTCGAATTTTTAATTTATGGAATATTTAATTGTTAAAGTATAAAAAAGTAGATCTAACTAGTGGTTGGTTTCAATTATACCTTTAAATCATGGAGTTTGTATTTTTATTTTTGTTGTTTAAGTAAAATAATCTAAACAAACGAGACGAGTTAGCAAAAAAATTATGACCATAAATAACAAAAAATATAAAATATATAATATGTGGATTAGAATTAAAAAGAGTAAGAAAGGCAACATATATCACTATTCAAGATACATTATGTCTCTTTTTTTATGTACGTGTTTGGATATGTTTACATAAGCTAATAACGAACTTTTTTTGAATGAATTTAACTACAAAAGACTGCGAGATGGTTGTTTTTGAAACAAACTTCGAATGTTAGGAGGTAAATGAAACTTAAAAAAATTGGAGTATAGTCGAAACCAACTCAATATTTTAGGATTTTTTTAATAGTTTAATCAATATTTCATTTTTCAAATCATATGAATTTAAATTATTAATTAAATTATTTATTATTTTAGAACAAAATTATTTTCTTTTCACGAGGGTAATAATTTTAAAGATAAAAAATGAATTATTAGAGAGAGAAAATCAGTGGAAATATTAATTCATGGATGAATTCTATTTTTGGCATGAAATATTAAATCAGAAATAATACTAAAAGGAAAACAACAAAATGGTGTCGTGGTGTAGTTGGTTATCACGTCAGTCTAACACACTGAAGGTCTCCGGTTCGAATCCGGGCGACGCCACCTTGTTTTTTATTCTTTTATTTATTTATTTTCTTTTGTTTTTATTTTCATTTTATTACTTTTTTTGCTCCTTCATCTTCTTTTTACTGGATCGCATTACAATCATGATGTTTAATACTAAAAAAAGATATTTCTTTTTTCAAGTTTTTTTGGTTTTCTCAATCTAAACAAACTTTAAATTCTTGTTTTGAAATTAAATTTGGTTATTTCAATCCAATCTTTGCATAAAATTTTGGGTTTTAAAAAAATAAAACATATATAATTAGAGAGAAATTAGAATATTTGATTAATTTGACAAAATATTATATTAATTAGTTCAATTATGCTCATGTTGGATAAATAATAATAATAATAAATTGTAATCGTAGTATATGATTATAATTCAATAATGTCTTTATGTGGTTATATATGGCTAATGTGTTTGGTTTGGGTTTACTATAACGGTTAAAGTAATTGTTATTAACAGTATTTTAAAGGAAATGAGTCGTCATATAAAGAAAATCGAATCATTCTTTGATAAATTTCATATCAAAATAAGAAAAGTCAACTTATAGTGTTTAGTAAATTAATACCTCAATTGTTGTAAAGTGAATATAATTATATTTTAATTAAGTATTAATATTTAACTTCAAAATTTTTAAAGCTAAATATATAAAAGCCTTTATAAATTAAATTACAAATAATATTGGTATATTTTAAATATTTTCATCAAAATATGTATAAAGAAAGATAATAAATTTTGTAAAGCCTCGTTTTGCAAATTGATGTGATTAAAAAAATTATTTTTTAATTATTAAATAATTAGTTCTACCAAACACCCAAAAAAAATAAAATAAAATTATAAAATTATTTTGATTGACTTCGAAATCAATTTCAAACGCCTACGTGACCGTTTGGTCGAAGGGTTTTCTACATAGGAATTGACACAGACATCCAAATCTCATGTTTGTTTCACAATTTTCAACTAGTTGCCTATTTAATAAAAATAATATAAACTTTTGTTTTAATAAATCAATAATAATCTATTAAAATATTTACTTAACTTATTTTTATAATAAAATTTTATTAGATGCAATTACTTTTTTACATAAATTAATAATTTATTAGTCAATAATATCTTAAATATATTTAATTAGTAAACTAGAATTAGTTAAATTTAATTAGTACAAAAATTCATATTTCAATAATAATAATTTATTACTTTATTGTTTTTTTAAGTAACTAAGTAATTATTTATTGAGACTAATTTTAATTTGACCATTTCTTATGAATATGTAATCATTATTGATCAGTTAATTATTTATTGTTATTAATTTTTAGTACTCCATCCATTATTAACATATCATATTTAAAAAAAAAAAACTAGTATTCTTTATTAATATATCATATTGTTATTTTTTTTTATTTTTTATATAATATGTTATTTATTAAAATATATTTTCTTATATTATTTAATTAAAAACTAAAATTACTAAATTTAGTATTAGATTATAATTAGTATGACGTTTATTAAATATATTAATTGGTTAATTTTTAATTATAAATACTCATTTTTCAAATATTTATAATTAAAATTATTATTGATTCCTAATTAATTAATTTTTTATCGATATATTGAATGTTGTTTATTGACTAATTTATTAATCTATTACAGTTTTAAAAGATTTTAATGCTTATTTTCATAAAAGTCATAAAGAAATATTATAAATTCTTTTCTTTTCCTAAATAACAAGTTGATTGGGGAATAATCCTCAAATTACACAACCATAAATTTTTAACAATTGTTTAAAGTCTCTAACAGGTTTTTCTTTTTCTTTTTCTTTTTTCTTTTATATTAATGTAGGGAATCAAACCTCTAATTTCGAGGTTGATTCTCATATTTGATGTTAATTGAGTCATGTTTATTTTTAAGGATTATGTGTATATATGTACTTGTATAATTTGATTTGGTTACTTGTTACCAATTTATATGGATCTGTACAATTTGATTTGGTTACTTGTTATATATTTATCCATTTATCAAATTCAAATGAGTCTTTTTATCATATACCACTCAACCATTATTATTATTATTATTATTATCATTATTGTTATTATTATTTTCAGATAGAGGTGTTCATGAATAGAATTAGATCTATTGAGACACTTTTTAGACCTATTTGTATTTGTAAGGTAGTTATAAGTTTTTTTTTTCAACTCAAATAACACTTATTAAACAAACGAACTCAACCCAGATCAAATAGTCATGAAGTATTTGGATTGGGTTGTTCAGTCACTCATTCAAATTTTAGTTTTAAGAAAAAGTAAATTTTTAATCGGTAAAATATCACCATATTTATTTCAAACATGGAATTAAATTTTACAACTCAATATAATGTACATTCTAAAACATTCCACTGTTGTGAAATTGAGAAGTACAATGGAGCACAATGGAGATATATATATATAACTAAATTAAAAATAACTAAAATTATAATTTATGGAAATAGAATTAATAGAATGGAAATAGGAAATATATGAAATTTTCTTTTTATTCTCACTAATATGCATAGTTTTATGATTCACCAAATGCAGGCACGTAAACAACATGAAAAATGGCACATGGCTTTTAGGACACTAAGCATTAAGCATCTATTTTTATGATATTTATAATACTTTCCCTTAGATGTGCCCATATATATATATATATATATGAAATATGTCTCGTTAAAACCTTACTAGGAAAAACCCAATGGAAAAAAAACCCAGTAAAGGAAAAAGAATACAAATTTCATATAAAAATTACTATTGAAAGAATACAATATATTTACTCCTCCTCACGAAAACGTCATTTAAGATCTCTAAATCACCGCATTCCAGTGTTATGCACCATTTTTTCAAAAGCTACAGTTGGTAATGCTTTTGTAAATAAGTCTGTCAGATTATCCTTCGAATAAATTTATTATATAGTGATGTCGTCATTTTCTTCAAGATCATGAGTGTTGAAAAGTTTTGCTGAAATATACTTTGTTCTATCTCCTTTAATATATCCTCCTTTAATTTGGATCAAGAGCAATATTATACGCAAAAATGTTGTCAATAATTCCATTAATTTGATTCCATCTCTTTCCTGTCATGACATAATTTATTGAAATCTCATTATTATTTTTAGGTATTTCACCTTCCTCACTAGTTATGTCGAGGATTTCTTCATGGGTATTTACATCCTCAACCAAGTCTTTTTCACTATTATTTATTTTTCGTTTTCGAGGACTTTTACCTTTGGAACCCACTGGTCTACCACGCTTCTGGGTATTCCAAACTCTCAGCGACAACTTGTTGTGTTGAGATATCAATTTTTTATGGAACATTTGCAGCTGGTATATGTGACTTAGTTACTTTTTTTGCATCTATAAATACATCTGGTAATTGATTTGCTATATTTTGCAAATGAATTATTTTCTGAACTTCAAGTTCACATTGATCTATATGGGGATCTAAATGAGACAATAACGATGCATTCCATATAATTTATTTTTCCAATTTCTTAATTCCTCCCCCTAATATTGGAAAATTTGTCTCGTTAAAATGACAATAAATCATGCAGTAAATACATCACCCGTCAGGGGTTTAAGATATTTAATAATTGATGGGGAATCATATCAAACATATATTCCTAACCTCCTTTCAGGACCCATCTTAATGCGTTGTGGTGGAGCAATTGGAACATATAATGCACATCCAAAAATTCTCATATGGGAAATATTTGCCTCATGACCATAAGCTAATTGTAATGGCGAATACTTATGATAAGCTATTGGCCTAATGCGTATAAGTGGCGCTGCATGCAAAATAACATGTCCCCAAACAGATGACAGAAGCTTAGCTCTCATGAGTAATGTCTTGCAGTTAATTGCAAACGTTTTGTAAATGATTCTGCTAAACTATTTTGTGTATGAACATGAGCTACAGGATGTTCAACACTTATCCCAATTGACATACAATAATTATCACAAGTTTGTGATGTAAATTCACCAGCATTATTAAGACGAATGATTTTAATTGTATAATCAGTAAATTGTGCTCTTAATTTAATTATTTGAGCAAGTGATCTTGCAAATATAAGGTTTCGACTTGATAATAAGCACACGTGTGACCATCTACTGGATGCATATATTAATACCATAAAATATCTAAATGGCCCACTTGGTGGATTAATAGGTTCACAGATATCACCATGAATTCGTTCTAAAAATACGGGTGATTCAGTCCCCATTTTAGCTAGTGATGGTCTAATTATTAATTTTCCTTGAGAGCAAGCATCACATGATAATTCATTAGATTGAAGAATTTTCTGGTTCTTCAAGGAGTGTTAATTTGAATTCTCAATAATTCTCCTCATCATTAAAGATCTTCGATGACCCAATCGGTCATGCCAAATTGTAAATATGTATAGATTCATGAACTTCAGGTTCATTGTTGCATATGTTTCAATTACTCCTATATAAGTATAATAAAATCCAAAAGATACAGTAGACAATTTTTTCAATATACATTTTTCATTTGAGACAGTAAAGATATATATAGATATTCCACATTATTCTTACTGTCAGACTCAATATGATAACCATTGCAACCTATATCTTTAAAACTTAGAAGATTTCTCTTTGATTGATTAGAGAGCAATGCATTGTCAATTGTAAATTTTGTTCCTCTAGGCAAAATAATATTTGTTTTTCTAAAACCTTCGATCAAGTTTGCAAAACTTGATATTATATTACTTTTGCTTTCATTGTCAATTTGGAAAAAGTATTTTTTTATTTTTAAGTATTGTGTGTAGTTGTACCATCTCCAGACATAGATTTTCTTTACTCATTTTTTAAACACCTAACATATGAAAATGATTCAAGTTTCTTCATTAAAAGAAAATAATTACAATAAGAAAAACAACACTTAAAATATATAAAAGTTACTAAAAAAACTGAAGATAGATAAAAGAAAACAACAACATTAAGTCTAGATATTCTCAAAATCAAAAGAAATACTTAATATTCCATCAACTGCACCAATCTTCTCTTTAGGAGATTTAAGGAAGTTTGCCACATTCAAATTTGGGTCAAATATATCATTATTTTGGAATGTAAAATTTGCTCCCACATTTTTTCTTTTTCCTTTTTCCTTCAGGGAGGTTTGATAGACGTCAATTAAGTGTTTTCTTGATAGACCTCAATTAAGTGTTTTTACATACGACAGGTAAGTGACCAATGTCCAGTCATTTTGCATTAAAAGCATTTAATTTCAATACTTTTTGAACTCTTATCTTATGGAGCTTTTCCTTTGCGATCATCATTTTGTATAGTTATTTTGAAATTTGAATGACTAAAACGACTACCGCGAAAATAATAATTGTTTCTTCCTCTGCCACAATCACAATCTCGACCACAACCACGACCTAAACCACGATTATAATTAAAATTCATACAACATTCACTTTAGGGAATGATGTCGTTTCGGTTGGTCGAGATTCATGATTGTTCATCAATAACTCGTTATTTTGTTCGGCCATGAGAAGACACAAAATGAATTCAGAATACTGTTTAAGACCTTTCTCGATATTGTTGCTGCAGGAGCATATTCGAGATATGAAATGTAGAAATGTCTTCTCTAACATATCAACATCAGTAATTTTTTCTTCGCATAACAACAATTTTGAACTGATTTTATATAGTACGGAATTATAATCACTTAATGATTTAAAATCTTGTAACCTTAAATGCATCCAATCATAACGGGCTTTAGGAATAATAACTGTCTTTTAATGATCATACATTTCTTTCAAAATTTTTTACAAGATACCAGGAACTTTTATTGTAAGATACTCCATTTTTAATCCCTCGTGAAGATGATGACAAAGAAAAATCATACCTTTTGCTTTTGTCTTGACTGGATGTCGTATTTCTTTCTTTAATTGTTTCTCCCAAGTTCATAGCATCCAGGTGAATTTCGGCATCGAGCACTCATGACAAATAATTATTGCTATTAATGTCAAGGGCTGCGAATTTTAATTTTGTAAGGTTTGTGATGACAACACTATCATAAAATATTGTATTTATATTAGAAATTTAATATGTTACTTAATATGGAAAATAACATTTAATTTATCAATTATAATAAAGAGGAAAAAAACCGACTTACCTTTAGGACCTACCTTCAGCGATGGAATCAACAGGAACTCGTACTAATAACGTGTTATAAAATTGAGGAGTACAATAGAGCACAATGGATATAAAAAAAATAATATATATACAAATATAATAATAATAAAAAAAATAATAAAGTATAACTGAACTTATAAATAAGTAAAATTATAATTTATGGAAATAGGAATAATAGAAATATAAATATAATTTTATGGAAATAAGAAATATATGAAATTTTCTTTTTATTCTCATCAATGTGCATAATTTTATGATCTATTAAATGCCATTATTTATAGGCAAAATGACAAGGAGGATGTAGATTTACATGGACATCAAGCATGAATGGTTACAAGGCACATGGACAATGTGAAAAATGACACATGGCTTTTAGGACACTAAGCATTGAGCATCTATTTTTATGATATTTATAATATCATGTAATTTATTTTTTAAGAATAATGGGAGAAGAAATAATAAAAATTAATTGTGAAATAAATAAAATTAAAATATATATATGTACATATAAGGGAAATGATTTTAAATGACAAAATTGTTAAAAAAATTTACAACTAATAACAAAATATCATAATCTATCTGTGATGACTACGATAGACTACTATCTGTGTCTATTTGATAGTTATAAATATTTGATCAATTTTCCTATATTTGAAAACAGTCCTATATATAATTGTAACGTAATCAATAAAACATTTTTAAAAATAAATATAAGTCATGTTTGGTTTGGTTCAAATCAAAACTAAGAATCATCCTAAATTATAACATTTTTATTTATTTGAACCTAAGTCAACTGCTGGGATGGGTTGATCTAATTTTTTTGGTTATCTAGTCGTTTGAACACCCATATTTTTTGAGGCAACACATGATAGCAAAAATTCAATGGTCCACTTTTGGTTGATGATATATATGTCTAACCTAGTTGAATTGCTATTACCAACTATATTTCTTTCACTCATTTTTTTTATATTAAATATTATTTTGGTCCCTATACTTCAATGATGAAGAGAACTATAGGATAATTAGTATATTTTAATCAATATTTAATTTAGTTGATAATTTAACTTAATTAGTATATAATTAGTTATTTTCATTTTTCCTTGCAAGGCTATAAATAGCCAATTTAGGATTTGTGATAGGAATTTTTTGATCATTCTTTTAATATAGAACTTTGTTCTTTGAGATTGCTCTTTCATCTACGGGATTGATTCTCTTTGTTCGACCATGGATTTAGCCTAAATACCTTTTGTGCTGCATCACTTTGAAATTTCTACAATTTTATTTCTTGTTTGTACTCCCAATAAATCTCAAATTTAGTCTCAATGCTAGTTTAGGATTGTTTTCATTTTTTTTTTTGTTATCTATAATATTTTTACTATAAATTTTGAAAACATATTTCCATATTTTTATTTTGTTGCATGAAAATTATTATAATTATTCCATTAATTTCCGTAGAAAGTTAACTTTGAAATTAAAATAATATTTTAATCTTCTTTATCATTGATAATAGGAATGTAAATGTTATTCTCTCACTATTTATTTATTTATTTTGTAAATTTTATTATTTCACGTCTTATCGTTATAATTGAAAAAACAAATATATTGAATAAAGTATAATGTACAATTAGACTCTAGTGTTGTGGTGTATTTGATTATCATGTCAGTCTAACACATTGAAGTTCTCTGGTTCAAGTTTGGCGATGCCATTTAATTTATTTTATTTTACTTTTCAAAATTTCTAATTACAGTTATTATCTTAGTTTTTACATAATTTTTTATTAATAAAAATTTGAAAAACAAGATATCACCTAATTACACCTGATCTTAGTTACTGTAAATTATATAAAAAAAAAGTTTATTTACTTATTTATTTTTATTTTGAAAGACAAGGAAACACATTCCGTGATGGTAAAAAATCATAGTTTAAAATTTTGTTTGTAATCTCAAAATGTCGGTAGGAGAAATATCAAATTTTCCTCACTTTTTCAAAAAATTTATTGAGATTTTGAGATTGAGATTTTTTTTTTTTTTTTGCAATTAGTTATGCTAGTTCAATTACTATAAAAGAATATTTATTTTCAATAAACGACATATTTTTATTTAAATTCACATTATTTCACTTCAAACTTAAATTGACGTGAGTTTTCTGATATTCCTCTCATTTTCTCTCAAGTTCTATCTATTTGGTAGAATTTTTCTTTTTTTTTTTTTCATTATGTTGTGTTATATTTAATGTTATGCTTTTTACATCTATCTTATGTTCCATATTATGATTTTTTTATCCTTATTATGTTATATTATGTTAGTTTATGCCCCGTTTGGTAATCATTTGGTTTTTTATTTTTTAAAATCAAGTATATTTCATCCACATTTCTTACAAAGATTTGCATATTTAAGTACAATGGTTGAAATCTTAGCCAAATTCTTAAAATAAAAACAACTTTTTGGAAGTTAATTTTTCTAATTTTTAAAATTTAGCTTGGTTTTTTAAACTATTGTAGAAAAGTAGATAACAAAGAAAGAAATTTGGAGGTAGAAATAGTGTCTATAAGCTTAATTTTCAAAACAAAAACATAAAATAAAATTGTTACTAAACGGAGTCTTAATGGTATGATTTTCATTTTTATATCCACTCCATTCTATAACAAACAATTTACAACTATTTTATGCGTAAATATTTGATGTTCTTTAATTTTGTAATTAATTTTCAATATTTGATATTATTTTATAATTATTTTTCATTTATTTTTTAAGTTTCTACTCTCACATTGACATTTACACAAATATTATATATATAAATGTTGTCTTGCTTTATAAAAATGATGATTAAAAATAGTCAATTATAGTCTAATTCAATCATGATCAAAGTTTCATTAACTAATTATAATCTTTTCTATAAAGTTCTTTGAGATTTTTATCGATATCATTATTTTTGTAAATTTGGGAGCTCAATATTTTAATGTTGGATAAAACATAAAAAAGTGAATATATATTATATATAAATATTAAAAATATATGATTTTTTCAAAACAAAAATAAGAAAAAGAAACAAAATTTAGACACTTGAAAATAAATTATTAAAATATAATTAGTTACGAAAAGATGAAAAATAATTTTCATAAAATAAGTCATTACTCATGCTTTGAAATTAATTATTATTAGCCAAATTGAGCATAGCTCAACAGACATAAATTTGCACCATCAACTTTGAGGTTAGTGGTTCAATCCCTCACCCTACATATTATAAAAAAAAAGAAAACAAGAAGTTAATTGTTATCAAAATCTATTAAACAATAATTACTACTAAAGTAAACATAAAAATATATTTTAATATAGTATAAGAGCATTAAACCTCTCCTTTTCTTCTTTGTGTTTTTTTTTTCCGCATGCCATGGAATCAATCACTCAGCCAAATCCTCCTCATCCTTCGTGACCTCTTGTAATTCCGACCACAATTCCTTCTGAAATTCTGGTGATAGGATCTCCCATATCTAGTCAAGGACAATTTGTTAGCAATTCCAAGAATAATTCCTATCTTCTTCAGTTAGACGTAAATAAAGCCTTCAAAGATTTATTTGAAGAAGTCTACATGGATTTTCCACAAAGTTATCAACCTCGTATTTGTTCTACATCAAGAAAAACTTGTCTGCAAGTTGAAGAAATCAATATATGGTTTGAAATTACAAGCTTCCTGACAATGGTTTGCTAAATTTTCTAATGCTCTTATCTCTCTTGGTTTCACACAATCTACTTAGTGGATTATTCCCTTTTTGTATGAGGGTTTGGTTAGAACTTTATTGCCTTTCTAGTCTATTTTGACAACATCATCATTATAGATGTTAATATTCAATATATTGATAAGTTAAAGCTACTCTTACATGATCAATTCAAATTAAAGGATTTAGGTCATTTGAAGTAATTTTTTGGGTCTTGAATTGGCTAGATCATCTAAAGGAATTTCTATTTCTCAAAGGCATTATACTATATAACTAATTTAAGATGTCGAAATGCTTGGTGCCAAAACGTAATCTATACCAATGGATCCTATTGTTAAACTAAAAAGGTTCAGCACTGACTTGCTAGCAGATCCAACTTCTTATAGAAGATTAATTGGCAGACTGCTTTATCTTACCATTTCAAGACCTGATATCGTTTTTGTAGTTAACAAACTAAGTCAGTTTGTATCTTCACCTTGCAAACAACATTTGGCTGCTGCTTATCACTTGTTGAAATATTTGAAATCATCTCCCGAACCAGGCATAATCATTGCTTCTTCTAAGTCTTCTCAGTTATGAGGATTTGTTGATTTAGACTGGGCTTTTTGTCCCTATTCTCGTAAATCCATAACCAATTATTGTATCTTTATGGGAAATACACTTGTTTGGAAATCAAAGAAACAGAGTATTATTTCTCGCTTTTTAGTAGAGGCAGAATATCGAGCAATGGCTATTGTAACATTTGAACTAGTTTGGTTGACTTCCCTCTTAATTGACTTGTGTATTCCCAATTCTACGCCATCTTTATTGTTTTGTGACAATCAAGTCATTGTTCACTTGGCCATCAACCCCATTTTTCACAAAAGAATTAAACACAATGAGCTAGACTATCATTTGATTCATGAAAAAATGGTTGATGGAATCTCTTCAACTCTTGCCTATTCAATCACAACATCATCTTGCTGATGTTTTTATAAAACATCTGTTGGATATGGTGTCCTAAATCTCATATATCTTATAGTTTATAAATATAAATTATATATTCAATAAAATAAAAGGTATTTTATTAACATTTAGACTATATTAATTCAATCCAATAAACTAAGATCCAATGTTATTTTATGTAACTTAAAATATGTATAAGGTTTATATATAGGTGGGTCATGTTTAAGTAACAACCTGAATGATCTATAGTAGATGGATAAGGTTGGGTACCTTATCTTGGTGACGCAATATGACCCACTTTGTAGTTGTTACAATTGTTGTAAAGTGCTACAAATGACTTGATCCTAATCATTCATGTGGAGGCATGTGAGTGTGAGTTCTATACGAAGAGTTTTTATAAGGTTGGACCACGAAATGAATAGTTTTTCCATATAACACCGTTACTAGAAGAAACTTACATTTCACCCGGGATGACCATAAGTGATTTAATCTTAATCTTGAGTGAGTTGTGAACTCTTGTTTATGAGGGCAATCCTTTGATCTATATGAGTGAGAGTAACTATATTAACTAACTCAACAAGCCTACCATTTTAGGGATTTTTTTCGAGTAAGGAGCTGGGAACACAACTACACAAGATGAAATTCACTCCTTCCCGACCTTAGGGAAAGTAGATAAATTGTTCCCTTAATACTTGATTCTCTGTCTTGAATAATGAGACCCTAACCTCTCACTGACCCTAGAGGTGTTAATTTATAGTTGGACTATAAACTGTTTATTCATTAGAGGAATAACTGATATTTAAGGAGTTAGATGTAACTATATGAATAAAATGGTAATTTGACCCAGTTGTAGTTATGAGCAATTTGTGAAGATTTGACTCACTGTTGAATGGTTATATTTATGGACACATAAATATATATGCAGTTTGAAGAGTGCAGCTATCGGTCTTTAGTGAAGTGATCGACAATTAATGAACATTGATTAATTTAATTAAAGAGTTTAATTAATTAATCTTATATCATTGGAGCTTCTAATCTGTAGGTCCATTAGGTCCCCTCGTTAGCTCACTAAAGGATAGTAATGAGGAATTATTTGAATTGTTCAAATCACTTGAAGGAATTTTATATTAATGTAATTAATATATAATATGGCTAATTATATATGTGATCTATAATCTAATTATGAAAGAGAGAAATATTTGAATGAGATCCAAATATTAAATTCATGTGAATAGATTCACAAAGAATAAATTAACGTAAATGTTGAAGATGTGTCTGCATATAAATATGTGAAGTTTATATATTAATTAATTAACTATATTATATATATATAATTTTATTTAATATATTTTTAAAAAACCAAACGGTTTGGTTTGATTTTACATTCGATTTGAAGTTTGAAACTGAACCAAACCACATGATTCGGCTTGAAAATTATACGAAATTGAACCAAATCGCAGAATTAAGTTTCTAGCCTAATTTGGTTCGGTTTCATAATCGGTTCGACTTCGCGGTTTGAATGACCAACCCTACATGTCATCACTAATGTGGTACTATTTGTGATGACATGACAAGACGGAGCAACCATGACCATTGGGCTTGGATCTTTGATCGTGTCTCCTCAAGAGTTGGAGATGGTGGTGATCATTGCATAGAAGATTTGGAATAGGCTAGAAATAGTCTGCCGTTTTGTAAGATTCCTACTGGTATTGACATTATTTGCGTGTGTCTATTGATTGTTGTATCAATGAAAAGCAATCTTTTTATGTGACATTTGCTGATAAAGTAGGAGGGAGGGGAATAGTTAACTCCTTCTCCTTTTAACCCTATTGGTTGGTACCCGTCTTGAGAAACTACTGGAAGTTGAACACTAATGTTGCTTGGAGTGCTGTTCGACGTTCTGTCATCCTTGGTTGGGTGTTTTGAGAATATTTGGGTCAGGTTTGTCTTGTTGGGTTCAAGTTTATCAATAGATGTAATGAAGTCAAGGTCCATGAAGCCAAGATTATCTGTGAAGGCCTCTCTAACATGATCTCTCTTATTTTCTAGCCTGTTATTGTGGAATTTGTTGACTGCTTTGAGGTTAAACCTGAAGGAAATCAGATTCGCTATTTCTATGAGCAGCAGAACAAGATTATTCCAAATTACAATCATAAATGAATAATACATTTACAGCCGACTTCAAACAAATGGTTATATAATTCAAATGCAGAAATTGCAGCATGAACAACAAATGAACAGAGGGACAAATTGTATGAACAATGGCAGAAGCGTCTCCATGCTCCGTTGTGTACTCTGATCGCTCAAACAATATCGACCACGAACGCTCGATCTACACAACCACAACAATACAGCACGAACACTTCGCGCTCGTCATCAACGATCACCTCGGTCACGAACTCCTCAGCAACATGAACGACCTCCACAACACCACGAATGACCTCCATAAAACCTCGACGGTGTCGAGTTGAGTATGACACCACCAACAAGGCTACCTTGGTATTCTCGGTGTGAGAATCCAGACGGTGGGCTCTGTTCAGACTTGGTATGAGGTAGAAGAACGGAGGAAACACCGATCGCATATACGATTGGACAAGTGGGAGATGGCGAAAACCTATCGTATAGGTCGATGTCCAATCAATTTAGAAAAAGCTATACGGTCGTTTAACTCATTGTTTAGCTCGATCTGTCGCCTACAGACTCTATATGATCGTTTACTTTGGACAAGTGATCGTGTAACAACCCAAATTTTGTACGCATACACTACAAGAAATTAAATGTTAAATGTTAAGCAGAACGAAATTTTATTAAAGGGATGGTAAATGTAATACCCTAACCCTAATTTAGAAAGCAGGAAAACAAATAAAATATATAATTAAGAATGAAAAATATATAAATTAATAGGAAAATCGGGTGAAAATTTAGAATTGGAAAAAAATAGAAAATTTATTAATTATCCAAAAATAATGAATAAAGGGCAGAATCAGGGAGGATTAGTTAGAAGTGGACGCTAGCTAATTCTGGAGACAAAGGGCAGTAGATAACTTTTTGTTTGGGCACTATCATTAAAAGAATTAGAGGTGAATTAATTGCCCATATACTCTTAAAATTTGAAAGAGTTACAAAGGGAAAGTGGAATCCACAAGTAGTGAAGGCAACCCACGCGTGAAAACTAACAAGATTGGAAAGAAAATTGGAGAGAGCGAGAGTGGAGAGGGCGAGATTCTCAGCGAGACAGCGGGAGAGAGTGGGAGCGAGAGCAAGAGCAAGACCGGCGAGAGCGAGATTCACGAGAGCCAAACCAGCAGAAAAGCTGGAGAGAGTGAGATTTTGAGAACAAAGAGAGCGAGATTTGGACAGAAGCGTGGATTATGCGTTGAATTTGGCCACGATCTTATAGATTATACATGGAGAACTCTAAAATTGAATACAAACAAAGGTTGAAGACGTAAGGGCAAGCGTTAACCAAAATTTGGTGTCTTATTAAGAGAAATTCTTAAACCTAAGTAATTTTAAAGAAGACATTTGTAGGATGAGTTGTCGCACTAAGAAGAGCTGAAAACCACTATAAATAGGACCCTTTGCCTGAAGATTTAACCCATTCTAAAACACATCTCAGAAACAAAGAATCGTGTGAAAGAGTAAGTGTGAGTGAGGAAGTTCTGTGAGGTTAGAAGAGATAAAGCTCGGGTGAGGTGCTGCCCAATTTTCCTTCTAGTTTAAGAGGGAAAGCTCTACTGATCAAACCATAAGGAATAATAAAAAATAACTAGGATCGCAGTCAAGGTAAGTAGTTATCTCACCGGTGTTTCATGGTAGTGTACCTTTAATATGTTGCATAATTATGTTATTATTATGTTGCATTACATGTTTAAAATATGTTTATTGACAAGGGAACCCATGCATTATGTTTGTTCATAAAATTAAATTTTAATTAGATAAAAGTTATGCTTCTAGGGCTAGCAGGGCATGTATGGTTGCGCCCCTCTAGACCCAATTCTATATCAAGATATTCTAAGGCTAGCAGGGCATATATGGTTGCACCCCTCTAGTCTATGTCAAGATTATGCTAGGGACTAACAGGGTATGTATGGTTGCACCTCTCTAGTTCAATCTTACGTTTATGTTAATGGTTGATGTTGGATGCGACTCTGGCCTTACTGACTGCATAACCCGCTAATCATTAGATGGGCTAGTTTTCGCCTAAGTTCTCATCTTCTTATCAGGGTGAAGAAATTTACGTTAGAAGCATAACCGACCACCACATGTTAATATGTTTTCGGTCCCATTCATATGTTTTCAGAATATGTTGCATGTGATTGTGTATTTGGTCACTACCCTATATGAGAACTACTTACGGGGTATATTATATACTCATCCTATTTTTACAGACTTTGTAGGTAAGGACACAGCGTAGGTGGCAGAACTGGACGTCGCTCAAATAGCCAACCATCAAACTCACTATTATAGGTATATTGCATTTTTGTATCACTACGCTAGTGTTTTATGGATTCTGGTGTTTTGTAAAATAAACTTTTTATATAGTTTTCTACCTAATTAATAAAATCTTAGATATGTTCTTTTGAGATTTTTACCAAAACTCATCTCATAATAGAAAAGTCTAAGCATGCATGTCGTAGCGGTCGGGCCATGATATGTAAGAATCCGGTCCTTACAGACCGTCTAACAAAACTATGCGATCGTTTAGTAAATACTGTACAATCGTTTAACTCGCCACTGCACAATCGTTTAGCTCGCTCAACTGTCGTTTAGTAAATTCGAATTTACTTGACGACACCGTGAGTTTCTTTAAGCCGAGAGAAAAAATTTAAAACCTTTTTCAATCGTTAAACTCATTTTCAAAATAGGAAAACCATTTTCCTTTTAAATTCACGGTTACCATGATTCCAATAACCACCCACTCACTCGATATTTAAAGAAAAAGAATTAATTATCCAATAATTAATATTATTATAAATATAAATGATAACCAACTTATCATACTATATTTATAATCTATAGTTTTAATATTTCATCTCATGAAACATATAAACCATAGTTTTTTTTTTCTATTCCATGGTATTTAATGTAAATCTCATTTACATCAATCTTCCACTAGACGTATCTCATACATCAAACTGATTTATCACATATAATCAAAATATCTCTTGTCAATTTGAACTTTTCGAATCAACACCAAGAACTGATCCTCAACTAAATCCATTGAGCTACCAAGGGGACCTCATGGACCTTTAGCTCGAAGCTTCAATGGTACGTGAATAACTGATAAACTCTTTAGTCACGGGATCCACCATTCGTTAATTGCCAGGCACTCCACTAAAGATCGACGGCTGAACTCTCCTTATCACAGATATATTATGTGTCCATCTTAACCAATCAACAGTGCGACAACTCTTCATAGATCGCTCAAAAGTACAACTGGGCCAATAACCGTTATGCCCCTGTAGTTACATCTGTCTCCTTAAGTACCATTGATCCCTCTAATGAACATAAGTCATAGTCCTACTATGACTGAGTCTTCTCTTCCAAAGAGAAGCTGTGGCCACTATGTTCAAGCCCCAAAATCAGCCCTTAAGGGAGCAATCTTTCTACTTATCCCTGCTTTGGAAAATGAGTGAATTCCATCTTGTGGATTGAGTTCCTAGCACCCAAATCATACAAGTCCCCAAAAAAGTAGGCATTGAGTTGGCAATCTGACCACTCTTATCCATACAAATCAAAGGACTGCCCTCAAAGGCAGGAGTTCTCAAAACACTCAGGATTGAGGTCGTGTCAACTATGGTCGTTTAGTGAGATGTAAGTCTCTAGTATCATTGGTGTTATATACAGAGTCTAGTCATCTTGTGGTCCATGTCTTATACAAACTTTGTATAGGACACCCTCGCTCTCACGTCTCCACATGAATGGTCAGGATCAACTATCTATAGTAATTTATAACACTTGCAAACCTCTACAAAGCGGGCCGTATCCGTAGTGTCACCAAGATCAGGTATCCTACCTTAATCCTTATACTACAGACCTATTTAGGTTATCACTTAAGGCATGATCCACTTGTATATCACATATACATGCTTAAGTTCACATAAGATAACCGAGAAGCTTTATTTATTGAATATGAGTAAATGCCAGAAATAAATAACACTTATTTTATTCATTGATTTTTACAAAACAATGAGACTCTAGGGAAATTAGGACACCAATCCCAACAAAACCTGTTGTCCAACAATTTTAAGGATCTTACTACGCAACATTTAGGTGATGTCTCTTTGGACATGTTTATCATTGGAATAATGTTTTGATTTATTCTTTGGCTTCAAAGACATTGGAGGAGCAAGCTTTTCTCTCTCCCTTTTTCCCTCTCCTTGAATAGTTTGAGTCTTTTGTTTCCTGGTTTGTTGTTTGGTTCCAAGAAAAAAAAACTTCGAACATATTAGTAAAAAAAAAAAAAAAATAATAATAATAAAAATAATATTTGTCTTGCTTGACTGGTTCGAGCTCGGGATAATGGTCTTCACCATTGACGATGAGCTTGTTAGGCCTTTGCCCTAACAATTCCTCTTCGCCTCTGTTCTCCTTCGTCTCGAATTTGCATTTTCGTCACTGCCTTCGCCTCTTCCCCGTCCCTCGCGTTTCCAACCATTGCTGCGTACCAGGTTTTCTTCTCCACCGTTATGTCTCGGTTACTGGTTCTTGATTGTCACTTTCTCAGTGGCTTGTATCTTCCTTTAACGTTTTTCTTCTCATATTTTACTAGTCTATGGCTATAACATCTTGTGTACTTGATTTCGCAGCTTGGCTTTCTATTTCTGGACTAGTTTGTTTTCCTGAATGTTAATGGAAAAACCATGGCATCAGTTTAAAGTACAAATTTAAAAATACTTAATGTTCATTATAAACGGTGGCTCAGGCTTTTTCTTCGTGATTATCGAATTTATAAGTTGACTGATCGGAGGAGTTATAAGTTACATTTTTATCTCAGACGTTCATTTTCCAAAGTGTTGTATTGCTCCGGAACGACACATTAAATTGTAAGAACTCTATGTACTAAGTGTTTTTTTGATTTATTTTCTTGTTGAATTTCTGATTGGGAAAAAACTAATTGACTTTTGGAATTGAAATTGCAAGATATAGAATGTGCATGAAGAAGGATATTCGAATTAGATAAACTGAAATGTATTTCTCGAGAGTTATCGTTTGATCATCTGAATAGCTTTTATTGTTTTCAAGTGAATTGACAAAGTATTTGCAACCCTCCTTTTGGATTTGGTATTTAAAATGCTCTTCTTAAGTTATTTTATCCAGTAGCGTGGAGTGGGAGGGATACGTGGGTCAGAAATTCATATTGTTGAATTTTGATATTGCAGGGGGAAAAGGTTTGGCCTTAACTGCGCACTTTGGTTATAAGAGCGATAGTCAGAGTGAGTTCCAACCAAAGGATTTGATGGCTGGAGAAAAGGAAATTTCAGGAATAAACAGAAACCCTTACCCACCTATTGAGCCATACAGTACTGGGTTTTTGAAAGTGTCGGATCTACATACTATTTACTGGGAGCAATCTGGGAATCCCGCTGGTCATGTGAGTATGTTCTACCATACAACCATTAAGGTTTTCCCTAATTTAGAAAATAATTGCCTATCATGTTCATATTTTTCTCTGAAATTTCTGCCAAAATGTTTTTAATGAACATTTGTTTAGGAAAAAGTATTTTTCTCCAGTAAAACCATTCTAATACGACCATCCCTCATTTCTGGTAAAACACACTCGAGGTAGTCACCAATGTTACTTTGGTTGTTGAGACTGCCATGCAAACAAGTTGAACAAATTTTGATTACCTTGGTTGGAAAGAAATATATGAATGCGGTTCATTCTGTTCAAGCTGCTAGTAACTATGAAAAATGATAAAAGTTGACAGATGCAGCTTGCTGTATAGTTTAGGATTCTGTAAAAATGGACATGCTTTTGAAGAGTTAGAGTTACAATGTTAAATGACATGCTAATGTTTTACAGATATCATTGCTGTAAAACAAACCATTTAATGTTCCTTCTTTACGTAGCCTTATCAGAGAGAGTAAATTATTGAACATGTTAACTTCAGATTCATATTAATAATCATCTTGTTTAACTGATCATGCAGCCGGTGGTCTTTCTACATGGGGGACCAGGGGGAGGAACTACTCCAGGCAATAGAAGATTCTTTGACCCAGATTTTTATAGAATTATTTTGTTTGATCAGGTTTTTATCTCAATCCTTATTTTATATCATCAGTATTATCTATCTCTGAAGTAATAAAAAAAGTCTCATTTCTTGCAGCGAGGTGCAGGGAAAAGTACCCCACATGCTTGCTTGGAGGATAATACCACGTGGAACCTCATTGATGACATTGAGAAGCTAAGGGAACACTTGGAAATTCCAGAGTGGCAGGTCACAATTTCTTGAACTGCTTGTTTTCCCACACTTTTGGATACCATAATCGTGATTCCTGTTTTTAAGGTTCTGTAGACATGTCAGTGTATTCAACAATGTTTTTTAATGAGTGTCTGACTCGGTAATAAATGTGATCATGTAGGTCTTTGGAGGCTCTTGGGGTAGTACGTTGGCTCTTGCTTATAGTCAATCTCATCCTGAAAAGGTGCACACTTTTGCCAAGTTTACTATTCTCCTCCATAATGGAACTCCGTATAATTGAGGAACATGCTACTGGAAGACTTTTATCAATATTTCTGCAGTTTTGATTATATGACTTTTGGTTTAATCCAAGGTTACGGGATTAGTTCTTAGAGGGATCTTTCTTCTGCGGAAAAAAGAAATTGATTGGTTTTATGAAGGTGGTGCTGCTGCTATATATCCTGATGGTAAGCTTCTTCACTAATTTTGCTCTTGCGGAAATATACTATGATGTGATCTATGAAATTTGTAATTTAAAAAGTATTATAATCTGCAACATCTGTAACATATTAAATCAAATCTGACGATGGTCCAAGGGTATAGATTTTTAGATTACGATGGCTTCTAATGTTTATGATGTAGGAAGCACTTCCAAAAGAAATCGTCTTTTAACTGTTTTGTTCACTTGATTTTTTCTTTGAATGCAGCTTGGGAGTCTTTTAGAGATCTCATTCCCGAAAGTGAGAGAGGATGTTTTGTTGATGCTTATTATAAGAGATTGAATTCAAAGGATATGGAAACCCAAGTAAGTTCTATCATCTTATTGATTAGCTGCATGGCCAGTATTATTTTCTCTTACAACATCTAGATCATTATTTTGAGTTTATAACTTTATATTTGGATTGGAGTTTCTTTCTTTCAGATTTCTTTGTCCTCAATGTTGAACTTTTTTTCACACATCTTACTGTATAATTTTCTGAGAATGAAATAATCTGAACCATGGTATAATATGGAATAAATATATAGCCTGTGAAATTAAAAAAAAAAGAAGTAAAAAATGAATCTATGGGAGGCAAAATAAATGGTTTTCACCAGAGCGAGGATACTTTCCTAATCAAACAAATAGACATGATGGATGACACAAGATGAGTTGAAATGTAAGCAACGGGAGGCAAAATAAACGGCTCATGCAATCACAATTGTCGTGTAGGACTCTCAGTCAATGCTTCTGATGACATGTAAATCTCATGAACTGACTCCTTTCGGTAAACAACAGTGGTGATTTAACTCGTTGGCTAGTGATATTCTTTTTGGGATAATGAGTGATTTTCAATAGTCACTCCAAAGTGGTGATTCATTATATTTAAAAAAAAAGGTTTCTACTCTCTGTTGTCATGTAATATGACAGAATGTTTTGAGAGATTGCTCAATAATATTTCTTTCACTTTTAAGCACATTAGTCTTTCTTATTAAATTTTTAAGTGGAAATCTCGATTGTAATCACCTATAGGTGTTTTGGGGTCTCCCCTATTTCATTTATTCAATGAAATGTTTCTTATCCAAAAATAATAATATTTATTTCACTGAAATCATATGTATGACCTACATAAAAAGCCCTAGAACGTAAAATTATTACAAAAACACATTTTTGTAGCAAGGCCTCATAAAAATTAGCTCCACTCCAGGTTTTTGAGAAATTTTGCAATTTCATATATGGATGTCAGAGGCAGAAGCTCTGTAGACTGTCAAATTAATCAATGCTCATTACATTTTTTGGTAAATATTGCCTTGACTCTACCGAATGTCACATGTAGTATGCAAATAAGGGGAAAAAACCCTGTAAGGTTTTCATTTGTCTTTGTTGCGCTTTCTTCTGTTCTTTCATTCATCTTAACAAAATTTGGTTTCTTATTGAAAAGATGCTAAATTTTCATTCATATGAGAGGAGAATCTGTCAGCAACGCTTGTAATGAAAGTGATGGTGGCACCTTCATCTTTATGTGTGCTGCTGTATAGGATTGAGTTTTGATGTGGATGTATATTAATATTTGAAAGGTCATTTTGTTTGTTGATTTAGCTATCTAACTATTCTATGACTATAGTTTGCACTTGATAATAAAGTTAGAAGCTGCATCAATCACGATGGAAACAATTAAAATATTGAGGATAGATCAATTGTCAGCCTCTCTGTCTGAGCCTAATAAATGTGAACATTCGATTTGATAATATTATTTTTAGAAGACTAAAAATTCACTATGATTGTTTAATTGTATTATATGCTTCTGAAGTATGCCATATATTAAAAGAGGGAATTGCAGTTTTCTCCCTATTATTTTCTTTAAATCATGAGTTAATGCTTATATATTACATGTTTGTTTGCTAAATCTGTCCACCAATTTTCTAGTATGCAGCTGCAAGAGCGTGGACCAAATGGGAAATGATGACTGCACATCTCTTGCCAAATGAGGAGAACATTAAAAGAGGGGACGATGACAATTTTTCATTGGTAAATTGTTTTTTGCTTGTAGATTCATATTTGATATCCAGAAATCCCCTGAGCTGTCAAAGTTGTGTGTTTGGAACTGTTGCAAGTTGTGTGTGCATGTGTGCTTTATTTTCCCTACGAATGAGAACTGTGATGGAAGTATTTTTGTTGGATTTTTGGAGGGTTTCCGGCTTTTCTACAGGCTGTAAACTGCCAAGGCCATTTATTGAAATTTCCTTTTCAGTTCATTTTATCACCTCCTTCGTTTGAGGGATCACAACTTAGATCTTTTAGATGTCACGAGATGATTAACCCTACCATATAATGCACCATTTTTTTAATGGTATCAATTCTGTTTTTTATTTCATTTTTGTTTCTTTATTTGTGAGTGTCTAGGCCATCACACTATTCTCATGGGAGAAATTGCTTGGCATACAAGGAAACACATTATTAAGGGTGTGTTTGGAATACATTCTCAATGTTTAATTTAAAAAAAAGTCATTTTCGAAGAAATTGAAGTGTTTGGCAACTACTCAATGACTTTTTAAGCGTATTTTAATTAGTTTTTATAAAAATGAGTTTTTTTAAAAACATTTTTTTCTCAAGTCAATCCAAACAGAGTTTAAATCTTAGATAGGTGGTCACTTTGGTTCAAAGAGACAAGTCTAGTTGAGATTAATTTGGATCATTATTTGAAGAAATGAGGGGTAAGTTATCCCCCATTCCAAGTGGGAAGATAAAGGAGGTCGTAGGCTAAGGCTAATAAAGGGTGCAGAGAATTAGCAAACTTTGTACCTTCTAACTTACGTCTGGAAAGATGAGATGGTATATGGGTGTAAAATATTACAATGTCATTTTTAATCTATAATTTTTCTTTAGTTTTTTTGTGGGGGGTAAAATTTTTCTTTAGTTATTTCGTGGATTTTCTTAACTTGAGTAATGCTATGATTCTGCTTGTAATGCAACTCATAATCCTTTTTTCCTCTTTCCTTTTCCTTTGACCCAGGCATTTGCCAGGATTGAAAACCATTACTTCGTAAATAAGGGGTTTTTCCCTTCTGATTCCTTTCTGCTAGATAACATTGACAAGATACGACATATCAATGCTGTAATTGTACAGGTACATTTGCCCATCCTATCCAACTTATCAATGCTATAAATTGTACAGGTGCATGTGCCTTTCCCATTCAACAGATTGGCTTGGGTACCTCCATTTCATATTTTGGCTTGTTGGTTGGGTCATCCAATCTTTTCTTTTAGTAATTAATTTTTTGTTTCATAATAAAGGAAAGAAGTTCGAGAATTTGAGGCAATTGTTTTCAGCTTTTGAGTAACAGTTTTGTATAGAGCTTGGGTTGGGTTCGGTTGAGGGTGTTTTTTGAACTAATCCGAAAATTTGGTTTGGTTGGGTTGGCAACCCAAAGGACCTAAATAAAGTCTTCAACCCAACCCTTAAAATTCGGGTTGGGTTGGGTTGTCGGATTATAATTTATTTTTTCTTTTTAATTAAAAATATATAAATTTACATACAACACATGACTAATAACTAAAATCTCATAAAATTCAAATGCTAAATACCAAATATCTATGATATTTATTGCAAACTTTGAACAAAGACAAATATCATAATAATTTTAAAAGAAAAATATTAAAAATTCACAAATTAATCAATACAAAGTAATCAAACTTTAAACAAAGAGAAATATATATATATATATATGTAAAATTTGGGTTGGGTTGGGTCAATCCAAATTTTTTTTTTAAGCCAACCCACGACTCAATCCAATCCAAAAAAAATAGAAAAAGATTAACCCAACCCAAATCAAGAACAAAACTAACCCAACCCAATTCTTACCTTTTGGGTTAAGTAGTCTGGATTGTTCGGGTTGTTGAGTTATTTTAACACACTTAGTTTTGTATGGTGCATTGAAACAGAGGGTATTCTATTATGCCTTTTCTTTCCCTTGTTAGCACTATCGATGTTAAGCTTCGTTCATACCTTTTGTGATGGTTGTCAATTTATTATTCTATCCTTTTCTTTTGTTTTTGTGTCATACATTTCATTGTTGAAAGAAGTGATATTTAAAAAAAAAAAAAAAAAAAAAGAGAGAAAAAACAGTTTGATGTTATGCGCTAAAATTTTAAAAATAAATTAAGAGTGAAGTCTTTGTATCATTGATCATACCACGAGAGGTTGGAATATAATCTGAGCTTGATAACAAGATATGAAACTACTTTTTATCTTCAATTTGCAGGGAAGATATGACGTTTGCTGCCCAATGATGTCTGCTTGGGATCTTCATAAAGTGTGGCCCGAGGCTGAATTAAAGGTAAAAGAAACTACTACAGTCTATTTCTTTGTTTAATATAGGTTCCTATCTCCCAACAGATTCCTTTCATTGGGCTTGAATGCGATGATATCACTGAAGTTGTCACGTTTTACCTTGTGCACTCCAAATGTACATGTAGACTTTAAAGAGGTTAAAGAGGTCTTGACATGAAAATTAACATTTAAATATCTGCATGGAATTAGGAATTACCGTATGATATTATTTAATCTGATGTTCATACATTTGAGTTATTATTTCACTCTGCTTCAATGATTAAGAGTGAAATTGTGGATTTATGTATTTTTATTGTGGAAAACATTTAAATATAACATGGATGTTGCCTGTATTCTAACTTCCCTCAAACTAATTTTGTTTCTCTAGGAAATTTTCAATGATAGAAAAAATGTCAAATTATTTACAGAAATAGCAAAAAAAACACTAATAGCCTCTATCATCCTCTATCAAAAAAGATATTTTGCTATTCTGTATAAATAGTTTTTCTAATTTTTCTATTTTTGAAAATCCCCGTATATGAAATTAGTTACAACAGAGGGAAGGAAAAGCAAATTTCATGCTAAAGAAGTATGCCCCAACGGCTTGGGTTTACTGGGTCATACTGACTTAGAAGTCCCAAGTTCGAACCGTGCGAGTTTAATATAAAAAATCCTTAATGTCTCCTGGTCCAAGCATCCGGGTAGCCACAGGTTCTCCACCTAGGTATATAATAAGGGAGCAACCCATAAATTAAAGGGAGAAAGAAACCCTTCTAATTGATCAAACGAGCGTTGAACCATTATTCTTGAAAGAAAGAGTTATAAATGATTAGAGAAACAAAGGGCTTTAATTTACCATGTATATTATTGTACTTATTTTTTTTTTTTTTACCATTTTCCTGACATGGATTCAAATGATTAGAGAAACAAAGGGCTTTAATTTACCATGTATATTATTGTACTTNTTTTTTTTTTTTTTTTTTTACCATTTTCCTGACATGGTTCTCTTTAAATATCTACATACTATTAGATTATTCTCAACTGTTGGTACATCATTAGAAAGTAGTTACTGAATCTTACCTCTCTATGCAGATAATTTCCAACGCAGGCCATTCTGCTAATGAGCCTGGAATAGCTGCCGAGCTCGTGGCGGCTAATGAGAAGCTGAAGAACATCCTCCAGAAGAATGGAGCATAGTAACACTCCCTAGTATTTCTCACAATTCTATTCATCGAATAAGTTATCAATATCTGAAATAAATTGAGGATGCCAAAGTATTGTTTAGTGGCATGTGTTAATGGTTGAACATTGGCCATTTCTGAAATGCAGAAAGTTAGAACTAACGTCTATCCCCATGTTGATTTCCAACCGTCCACTATTCAAAATGTTTTTTATTGGATTCTTTTGGTCTCTTTTATTCTCTTAAAGGCACTTTTGTGAACCTTCAATTTTGTTTTAATTTCTTTTGATATATGCGATAGTGCTTAGGCAAGTACTCATTCCCTTGATGTCGGAGGTCTAAATTTTCATACTCTATTTGTTGTACTTGATGAAAAAGGAAGAAGAAAAAGAACACATTGTTTATGTAGAAAACCCTAGAATAGGAAGAAAAACCACGATATTAGAACTATTTTTATTATTCTTTTCTATATCACATACAAGAAAGGACACAGATATAAATAGATATGTAGGAAATCCTACTATAGACAAGGGCAAGATGAAATTACTAAAACGTCCTTAGGGTTCAAAGGTGAAGACCCTATTACTTTCAACACTCCTCCTCAAGTTGGGGCATAGATGTGAATAAGACTCATGTCCCAACTTGCTAACACAAAAATCAAAACTTTGTCTGAGAAGTCCTTTTGTGAGAATGTCTACGACCTATTGACTAGAAGGGATGTACAGAATATAGATATTGCCACTGTCTAGTCTTTCTTTGATGAAGTTTCTATCGATTTCCACGTGTTTAGTTCTATCATGTTGAACTAGATTATTTACTATGCTTATCGCAGCTGCTTTGTCACAATAGAGCTTCATTGATTGATCACTATCCTGACATAGATCCGATAGAACTTTCTTTAACCAGATTTCTTCACATATTCCCAGACTCGTAGCCTTGTATTCTGCTTCAGCACTGCTTCTAGCAACCACCCTTTGTTTCTTACTTCTCCAAGTGACAAGATTTCCCCACACAAAGGTACAATACTCAAATGTTGACTTTCTGTCTACAATAGAGCCTGCCCAGTCAGTGGAAGTATAAGCTTCAATACCTCGTTTGTCAGTTTTCTTGAACATTAAACCCTTACCAGGAGTAGTTTTCAAATATCTCAGGATGTGTTCGACAACCTTCATATGCTCTTCGTAAGGTGCTTGTATAAACTGGCTAAACACTGACGGCGTAGGATATGTCTGGTCTAGTATGGGATAAATAAATTAATTTTCCCTACTAAACGTTGATATCTTTCTTTATTAATAGGAATGCTGTTGATAGACTTGCCAAGCTTGCCATTGAATTCTACGGGGGTATCAATGGGTTTAGATCCAGTCATACCTGTCTCTTCTAACAAATCAAGCGTATATTTCTGTTAAGAGACGAAAATTCCCTCTTTTGACTGTGCTACTTCGATTTTTAGAAAGTACCTTAATCTCCCAAGGCCTTTAATCTCAAACTCCTCAGCCATTTTCTTTTTCAGCCTGTCAATCTCAGTAACATCATCTCTGGATAATACAATATCATCCACATATACAATGAGAACATCAATCTTTCCTGATCCTAACCTTTTTATGAACAGAGTGTGATTAGAGTGTCCCTAAGTATAACCTTGAGACTTAATGAAGGTAGTGAACCTATCGAACCATGCCCTTGGAGACTGTTTTAACCCTTATAAAGGCTTTCTTAGCTTACACACTTGGTGATCCAACTGAGCTTCAAAACCTAGAGGAGGACTCATGTAGACTTCCTCTTCTAACTCACCATCGAGAAACACATTTTTCACATCTAGCTAATGGAGAGGCCAATCTCTGTTCACAGCCATGGAGAGAAGAACCCAAATTGTGTTGAGTTTTGTGACGGGAGAGAGTCTCAGAACTCTATTCCAAAGGTTTGAGTAAATTCATTAGCAACTAACCTGGCCTTGTACCTGTCAAGAGTCCCATCAAACTTATACTTTATGGTGAACATCCATTTGCATTCAACTATCTTATGCCCTTTAGGAAAAGACACACATCTTCAAGTATTGTTTTTCTCAAGAGCCTTCATCTCTTCCATAACTGCAGCTTTCCACTCAGGGATTTCCATTGCTACTAGTATATTGTTTAGTATCATTTATGTATCTGGCTCGTAGTAAGAGCTCTGAACTCAGGTGAAAGATTACCATAAGATAGATAACTTCGCATTGAGTACTTAATGCAAGACCTAGTACCTTTCCTTAAGGCAATAGGAAGATCAAGGGAGGCATCCTTGCCTTTTACTTTGTTTGACCCATCATTAGTAATTCCACACTCAGCTCCAACTGTAGAGTTTCACCCTTTGGTGCCTTTTCCACTTAACTCATCCTTATATGTACAATAGTATTATCTGGAATTGTTGCCTTAATTCGTTCATTCCCAGCCATATCAGCATTGCACACAGCTTTCTTGGTACAATCATCACTACTATCATTAGTTTTGCTGTTCAATACTATCATTAGTTTTGCTGTTCTCTCCCATAGTACACATATCATTCTCAGCACAAATACCAATATTATGAGAGACAGGAGTATAAGTACCACTATCATTCTCAACACAGATATCGAGATCATTAGAGACATAAGTATGAGTACCTTGAGCTGTTGCTAGGTCGAACTCATGGACCGTTATCGGAGAAATAACAAGTGACATGATTTCATTCCTAAGATTCTTCCTATAGTATGTTATCCGTGGGACCTGTTTGGCGGGTAAGATAGTGTCGTTAATATTTAAGATAGGTTTAGGCAGGAAATTAGAAAAGATCGAAGATTTGGACCAATTAGTCTCTTCACTAGAACTCTCCCCCTGAAGATAAATAGGAAGAAGGGTTGATCCTTAAGAAAGGTGACATCCATCGAAACAAAATACTTTCGAGATGACGGGTGATAACACTTATACTTGTGTTGATGGAGAGGATAGCCGACAAAGACATTTTTTAGCACGAGGAGTAAATTTGGTACGGTTGGGATTGTGAGTGTGGACGAAAGCAACAGACCCAAACACACAGAGAGGAACATCGGAAATAAGATGGATGGTTGGATATGACTCTTTGAGACACTTAAGAGAAGTGTGGAATTTAAGAACGCGGGAAGGCATTTGGTGTAACACCCTGTATTTTTTTTGTATTAATGTAACTTTAATATTTTATTATTGGAGGGCATTTTTGGAATTTTGGATTTCCAGTGTAAGTGCAGGAATTTATTTATTTTTTACCTTGGAAATTGTTCAATTTGGAAATTCATGACAAAAATAAAATTTCTTTTCCGGAAGGAAAGTAGTTAATGAAATATAGTAGAATAAGGAAAAGAATAAAATAAAGGGTTTATTTTATTTCCTTATAAATTATTATTTTTT
>NC_052359.1:31896701-31967538 GCF_009727055.1 Benincasa hispida
ATTTTTTATTATTATTATTTATAAAAAAAACCCTTCTCTTTTTTTCCTTGAGCCACTCAAAGCCTAGCTGCCCCTTTCGTTTTTCTTCTTCCTTCAGTCGCCATCGCCCAGATCGGACGCTGAACATCTACCGCCGCCACAAATCCCAGCCGCTCGCCGATCACCTCCACCGCTCGCTTCCTTTTTCTCTCTCGGCAACCCTTGCCTAACGGTACCGTCCGCGAGCATCGGCAACCCAAATCGCGCGATCTCTCCCTTCTCAATCGCGTGTCCGTGCCTCTCCTCGCCGCGACTCTTCACACTGGGTTCGCACGCCTTTGCTCACGCCATGCGGTCGTTCGTCGACTCTCAACCGTCTGTGGGTGCCAGATCTAAGATCGGTGGTTCAACGTCGTTGCTTATCCATCTTGTCGTCCAGAGCCACTTCTTCGTCCGGCGTTGCTTCTTCGTTCGATGCGCGCCAACTCCTACCGTCGTTGCGGTGCTGTCACATCTCTTTTGGGTTAAGATCTTAGTTTTAGATGTTTCTGGAAGTTTGGTGTAGTTTGTTTTGGAATAATTTTGGTTAAAATCTGTTAAGTTTGGACTTTCAGAAGCGATATTCAGAGGATTTTGAGGGCGTTGCTCATCGAGAAGGAGACTGATTTTTCGTCAGGACTGGGACTAGTTTTTACGCTTCCGCATCATGAGATTTAGAGTTCTTTTCATGTTTCTCTTAATGCTTAGTTTTGATGTTTGAAACTTATTATTAAAAATTGTCTTTCATATGTATTTATTAACTTTTATGATTTATGGGTACCCTATTATTGTTTTTAACAATTGTATTTAATAGATGTCTTTTCAACTTCTCTTGTTTTAATTAACATTTATTTCATCTTGTTTTAATTAACATTTATTTCAAATAACTGAGCGTCGTTTTAAATTCTTTGCATGCATTTATTTTAGTAATGACTTTACCTAAGTCCTAGGGGGTCGGGTCGTTACATTTGGTTAATCAGATGTGCTGCAGTTAAGACAACATCTCCCATAAATACGACGGAAGAAAGGTGGACAACATGAGAGATCGAGCAACCTCAACCAGGTGACGATTTTTCCGTTTAGCCATCCCATTCTGTTGAGGAGTATACGCACAAGAGCTTTGATGAACGATCCATTTAGACGCAAAAAAATCACGAAGGGTATTGTTGATGAACTCCCGCCCGTTATCTCTTCTAAGGATAGAAATTTTTGTGTTAAATTGAGTTTCCACAGTGGTATAGAACTGTTGGAACACATATGATACTTCCGACTTATCAGTAAGATGGAAAACCCAAGTAAGCCGAGTGTGATCACCAATAAAGGTCATGAACCACCGTTTGTCAGTAGAGGTGGTGATGGGGGAGGGACCCCAAACTTCACTATGGGCAAGGGAAAAAGGCTTAGATGGTTTGTAAGGTTGAGATCGAAACGATACCCTCTGTTATTTTGCACGAATACACACATCATAAGGATGAAATATTAATTTTATGAAACAAATGAGGAAATAAATATTGCATATATTGAAAACTAGGATGACTAAGGCGGAAATGCCACAACATATAGTCTTTTTTAGAAGTAGAATAACAAGAAGAAACAAAACTAGCCCTATAACTGTTCCTAGAGGAAGCGTCAACATTAAGGAAATATAGCCCCTTATCGTGTTGGGCAATGACAATCGTCGTCCCCGAGCTCAGGTCTTGAAATAAAACAGTATCAGGTGAGAAAACAACTTGACAACCTAAATCTCTTGTAAGTTTACTGATACACAATAAGTTGTAAGAAATTTTTGGAACATGTAGCACATCCTGTAAGATCAGACCCACAAATGGGGAAAGATGACCCTTTCCTGCAACAAGAGTGAAGGACCCATTTGCAATTCTAATTATTTCATTACTAGCACTCGGACAATAGGAAATAAACTTATCAGATGAGCCGGTCAAATGATCCGTAGCTAAGAATCAAGAATCCACGACTTCTTACCATTAATATTAATGAGATCGAAGGACTGAATCGTACCTGATTGAGCAATAACACTGATCTCGATAGTACCATAATTGGTTTGAGCATTCACTTGAGGTGAGCATTACCACTCATTGAATCACTCACAATTGTCTTTCCAGGGTTTGACTTCTCATGTGACTAACGTAGTTTACCATTTGGTGGACGACCATGCAACTTCCAATACTGGTCTTTAGTATGCCAGGGCTTCTTGCAGTGTTCATAAATTGGAGAGGGTTTAATATTTTGTTTATCATTCTCGGGTCCAGAAGACTTTACAGTAAATGCAGGGGAATCTGTTGAGGAGATTATGGGGTTATTCATGGCACTTGATCTGTCTTTTTTCAAACGAACCTCCGAGCAAACTTCCATGAGGGAGGGTATTGGTTGTTGTCCCAATATTTGACTACGCACCACATCGAACTTAGAATTCAAGCCAGCCAGAAAGTCATACATTCAATCTGTTTCCTCAATCTTGAAATGCTGTACTCCACCACAAGGACAGTCCCAGACCATCTGACGACATAAGCCCATCTCCTGCCAAAGTAGGGATAACTTGTTAAAGTAGGATGCCACATCCATCGTTCCCTGTTTGCAATCATGGACCTGTTTACGTAACATATACAGTTGAGATGCATTTTGTCTCTTTGAGTATAATTTCTGCATTGCATCCTAGATATCCCGAGCGATTGCAGCATAAAAGTAAAAGCTTGCCAATCTGTGGTTCCATGCTATTCACTAACACTTATCGTAGCAATGAGTCCTCTCCTTTCCAGATGCGTTCTTGAGGGTCACCAGGCCTAGGCTAACTATCCAAGGGAAAAAATTGCTAACTATCAACGGTCACAGGCAACCTATGCTGACTATCACCAGCAACCATGCATCGGTCAAAGACCATCACAACGATCAATTGACAATGACAAGATGGTCACTAAAGATCAAGATGGTTGATTGGTTGCCAATCGTCACTACTATCGGTCATTAACAATTACGACGGTTCATTAACGATAACCATAGTCGGTCACTGACGATTGAGACGATCACTTGCCAATGATAAAGATGGTTGATCGCCGACGGTCAAAACGATGACGATCAATCGTTGAGGGTCGATCACTAAAGTTGGTCGACAATTGCCAACGATCATCGACAACCAATGATAAGAGGTAGGACTTAGGAGATGAAGGGAGAATTTTCTCAGACCTATAACATTCATTAAAATATATGTTATTCCAAATTTATGGGTTTGGTTTTTTAATCTCAGGAATTTATTCCATTGACCCAAACATGGGTTTGGCCTCAAATGCCAAACCCTTATTTCCAGACCCATAGACTGAACATTCCCTTACACTTAGTATTTTGTGCCAAAAATACTTTAAATTTTAAAAAAAAAATATTAAAAAATTCCCTTACCCGTCATTTAATTTAATTGTCGTGGGAAGAAGTAAGTGGGACTTTCCAAGCTAATATACAATAAAGTTTTTGTATAACAAGAGATAAAAGAATCTTGTCTTTTGGCAAGTTTCAGGTTGCCCAAACCTTGAATCATTGATATTTAGCTTTGTACATAATAGAGTCTAAGTAAACATATCTAATTACACAACTGTCTAAATTTTCCTATTTATTACATGAATAATCTAGATTATTATTTTATGCAAAATTGTAGAACATTTACATTTCAACTCTAAACGTCATTTAAGAATTACAAAAATTAAAGAAAAATCATAATAGGAAATTAAGGGTCTGTTTGATAGAGAATCTGGAAACATAAAATTAAAAACAAGGCATTCAACGAAAACAAAGTTGTATTTCATGTTTTCAAATAGGGCTTCTTGCATATTTGACAAATAAGTTAGAAAATTAGCCCCATAGCTCCAAACTTATTATTTTTTCAAAAAAGGCAAAAAACTAGCCAAACCCTCATGATACATTTGATATCCTTGATACAATTGGTACGCTACTGATATACACTTGATATACACTTGATATACTATTGATATACACTTGATATATTTGATACACTTAATACATACTAGTATACACCTGATATACTTGATACACATTTGATATACACTTGTTACATTATTGATAGACACTTGATATATTTGATATATTATCTATACACGATTCAAATGACTAGTTATTTAAGTGTTTCAAATTTAAGGGAATATAAGTAAATAAAAACTTGTGGTAATTTTGTAATTAAATAGATATTCATTTAACTAAAGCTCCTTTATCACCTTAAGTTGGAAAGGGGAGGGGCTGCCACATAGAGAGGGGAGAGAAAGGGAGAGAAAGGAGAGAGGGAGAATCGCAGAAGAACTACCGATAATGACAACAGACGATCAGCAAGTGATGTGTCTGGCAATTGACAATACGCGAAGGCAGGTAGCTCCATAGATCGTGATGTCATCTCAAAACCATCTACACTCAGATCTGGTCCTTGATCTGTCTCCAGACATCTCCATTTTCACCCATAGTCGTTCGTTGTCGCATTCAAACTCTCCTTGTTGGTTTGTCGTAGTCGTTGTCGCTGGTCTGCTACCGTATGGAGTGCGGCTGCGGGTTAGTCATCGAGTTACTGACGACGCGTCTACAAAGCTAATCTCAATAGTTTGCCATATTTGCCACATTTGAAAAGTTGAAGTCATGTTTGCTAAACACTAATCTTGATTTGGCACCCAATGCAATTTTTCTTTCAAATATGTGTTTGGTAGTAGATTCAGAAACAAGATTCAAAATTAAACAATTGTATAAAACGTGTTTGATACTAATTTATAAATTTTAAAACTAGTTATAGTCACTCATTAAATATTAGTTGACAACAAAATATTTTTAATTTATTTATTAACATGTTTTATGTTTAAAAAATAATATAATTATTATTTTGTAATACTATATAATCTATAATACATATTTTAATTTTTTTAAAAATGAACTGGGTTTATAATATGACATACTATGTTTCAAATATTTTTATCTTTACTTAATATAATTCTACACTTTAAAATTTAAAAGTTAAAATCTAGATAATGAAAACATAAAAATGTTGTTTATAGAATTTATACTCTTTGGATCACATAATCTGAAAACAATTTTCAAAAATAGAATTTGGGTTGTCTGCCAAACACATATTTGCTTAACTCAATGAATCTGAAATATAAATTATAATTTGAATGGCTAACCACATAGACCTAAAGTTTCCTATTTTATAGATACAAATTTCTAATAAAAAATTAAAATTTAAGGCAAAATGCACTTTTGGTCCCTAAGGTTTGAAGTTCATATCTATGTGGTCCCCGAGGTTTCAAATCAAACACTTTAGTCCTTCACACTTGTAAAATATTTCTAAATGGTCCTAACTCAACTTTAAGTTAACGGAATGCTTATGTAACATCCCAAATTTTTTAAGAAAAATTTATGTTAATTATCTCAAATTGCTGAGTTTTAGTTTCCTAATCTTTGGAAGTTGGAATCAAATTGTTACGGTTGAAGTAGTTTTATTGGTTATATGGATTCTTTGAGTATGAGTTTAAAATTAATTGGAAGGGATAATTGAATTATTTGTATAAAAAAATTTGAGTTTTTGTGAAATTTGAAAGGGAAAAGAGGAAATTGTGGTTTTAAGATTTTACCCTCTTTAATTTTGGAACTTGGATCTAAAATTTAAGTAAAGAATTAGGAAAAGATAATTAGTTTATTTGGAAGTAATTAAATCAAGTACTTAAAAAGATTTGTAAATTTGGATTCAAGTTAATTTGGAAAGTTAGAATTTAATTTTGAGATTTAGAATTTTTGGAAAGAAGTGATTTAAAGTTGGTGAATTTATTTTTAGATTTATTTAATTAATTGGAGAAGAGTGAAAGATTTGAGTTTGATATGACATATTTATTAAGGAAAGGAAATATATATATATATAAGGGTTTTGGAATTTACGAAAAGAAAAGGAAAGAATATATATGGGTTTTGGAATTTAAGAAAAGGAAAGGAAATAATATTNTATATTATTTATGTATTTGTGGGGTGGAGAATTAAGAAAAGAAATATGGAATTTTCAAACCCCCACTTTCTCACTTTCTCTTTGGTTTAAATGAACTTCGGCTGCCACATCGTCGACGTCCACATCCTTTCCTCTGTCAAGTTGCAACATGCCGCTCTGACCTTCATGTCGTTGGATTTGCTCATTGTTGGTCCTCTTCTCTTCCAGTCGTTGTCCTCTGTCGAACGCCGTCGTGAGGTTCGTAGCTTTGGGATAAGATCTAAATGATTTTTATGGTTTTGTTGTGATGATCTTGAATACCCAATAAATAACGTGTTCATTATCATTTCAATGGTGATTTTGGAGGTTGAATTTGAAAGTTTGAAGGAGTTTAAAAGGTCGTTAGCATGCTGTCAAGCAGAGTTAAGGTGATTTCGGCAAGAATTTTGGTAAGATTTGGGGCTTTGTGACTTGTTTAGTTCGAATGTAATTTATACGAATTAAGTTATTAAGTTTTGTTTCTGATTTTGACGTGATTAAACGCTTAGGTGTGAACCTAAATGTTAAATTTTATTTTGGTTTATGTACTAGGATTTAATTCAAAGATTGTGGAGATTAGAAAGGGTTAGTTGCTCAAATATTTGGCTCGATTAAGGATTCAAGAATTTTACAAAGATTCAATTGCCTTTTGGTTCAACCTAATATCAAAGTAAGTAATCTTACTACTGGAACTACCCAGGGGCCAGACCCTAGATATATGCTAGCATGATAGATGAATATTATGACAGAACGATAACATGATAGATGGATAGTATAGTATGACCGATATATGTTCTTGTATGAGAGTCTGAAAGATTTATCTGTGCACGTAAAGACTTGAATGCTAGTTAGAGGTGATACTTGATTCACTGAGGGTGTATTTGATATGAGGATATAGAGACATATATGCATGTTGTATAGCCATGATGTTGAGGTGTATATGTATGTTATGAAACCATATTGTAATAATTGTGATGTTGAGACTGTGATAGTGTCTTTACTGATTAATTAGATACCCACTAGATATTGTATTTCGTTCGGGATTCACCAGATTATGTTTCCTTTGGGATTCACCGGATTCACCAGATACTATGTTTCGTTCGGGATTCACCAGATACTGTGTTTCCTTCGGGATTCACTTGTGTTTTCTTTGGGATTCACCAGAGGTAGTGGGCATACTTAACTACAGTAGGATAGAAACCAGTTTTGCATGTATGTATGTGTCCCATGAGGACTAGAGCAATTTTTATGTTCCACCAGAGGTAGGCATCTAGAGGACATAGATGTCTAGCCCGACCCTAGTAGTGGGGTTACTTACTGAGTATTTTATACTTACCCTTTCTCATGTTTATGTTTCAGGTAAGGGCAAGGACGCACTGGCGAATGACAAGAGGAATCCTTGAACGAGCCACTGGGGACCAGTTTTATACTTCCGCTCATGATATTTAGATTTCTTTCCATGTTTTTCAACTTTCAATTTGATGTTTGAAACTTACTATTAAGATTTTTTTTTCAGACCTATTTTTTATCATTTATGATTTATGGGCACCCTATTGTCTGTTTTTAATATCTAAATTTAATGAAAGTCTTTTGAGTTCAACTTATTTATTTAGCATTTATTTCACTATAAAAGGATGTCATTTTACGTTCCATACATGCATGTGTTTAGTAACGGTCTAACTTGAGTCCTAAGGGGTCGAGTCGTTACAGCTTATTAGACCGTTATGTGCTGACATAACTGTTAATTATATTTAATGACGTGTTAATGATATTAGATTAGTTGGAAAATCAATTAAAAATTAATTAAAAAAACATGAAGAAAAATTAATTAAAATATTTAAAAGGTTAAAATTATATTTTTGCCCTAATTGTCTAGGATTTGTTTAGAAGGTGAGCCAATGGAAAAGTTAATGCGTGTTGGCTTGTCGAGGGGGATCTATGTGAAAGAAGAAATAGCAATGCAATCCATTATAAATGGTTATTATATCCATTCTAATGCCCTTTTCCCCATCATGTTCACTCATTTTATACCCACCAAAAGGAATTGCAGCATCATATACATTATAATTGATCCACATAGATCCAACTCATTTATAGTTGGTTGCAAAGTTTGCTCAAATTTCATTTGATACAATAAAATTTAGGACTCATTTGATAACGTTCCTATTTCTTGTTTTCTATTTCTTATTTCTTGATTCTTCTTTTCTTAGAGCAAGAAACATGACTACATTTATAACTATTCATGTTTCTTGTTTCTTGAAAAAAGAAATAAAAACAGAAATTTATTTGATAACTATTTCTTGTTTCTTGTTGGCATAATTTGTTAGCATAAATTCTTAATATCTATATTGAATAGATAAACCCTAAGATCATTTATGCCAAATTGTCAAGAATAACATACCGTATTCCATTGCAAAATTGATGATAGTTTCAGGATGTTGATGGATGACTATGATCTTCCTCAACCAAAACTCCGAATACCCTTATTGGGATATCTCTGTAGATGAGATTCAAGAAAAGCTGGGTGCTTATTTTTTTGGTATATTGGGGACCATAGCCCTAAGGTCTCTTTATATACTAATTCAATTAGGGTTCCCATTAAACCTTAATTAACTAGGAATAGGCTTTTACCCATTAAGTCCATACTCAATTAGGAATCTAGAGCCTTAATTAATTAGATCACATAATACGACCCAATCTAATAAAAGAACCAATGTGATAAATTATTAATCCACATATATAGCCCATACTTTAATTAAACATATTATTATTTAAATATGTCTAACAATCTCCCACTTGGGCTATGTCTATGTACCTGATATAATTAAATCACATAAACCTTAAGTGCGCATAAACAAGTTATTTCAATAATAGAATTCCCTTTTAGTTCAATCTGGTCCATCTTCCTGTATTAGCACGGAATCAAGGCGACTTTCGTCACTACCCTTGTAACTAAACCTTCCTTGATCACCATTCCAATACATTCAATGACATAGATCAAGTATGGATGGATAACAGGAAACTACATGCCAAAGTGATCTAGATCATGCGTGTTCCAACTGGTCCAAATTCCTTAATGAGATCATTCTAAAAAACTTTATGCTAACTACATGCATGATAAAAGAGTTCAGATAATAAAACATAAACCACATCAACTTTATTCTATATGAAAATAAATAAATAAGGTCAAAGAACATCCTCAATAGAAACTCCAACTAAACCATGGAATCAGAAAAAGTGACTAATACCCATGTGAGCAACATGCTTATAAAAAACCTTTAGGTGGTAAATTTAGTCAATGGGATCTGCACCATAGAGTTTGTTCCTATGTGTTCTATTCGAAATTTGACCATTCTGAACTCTTTCTTTAACAACCAGAAACTTTCACGTCTACATCACTGGTTTCTGCGACTTATCGTGCACAAAATAATGTTTAATGGTCTTTCTCTATGCAATCAACCACTATCTGCAGGTCCAGTGAACAAATTTTTCAAAATCATATTCTAATGATTTGATGCCTCATAACATGCTAATAGAACTCTGCAGCCATGGTAGAAGAAGCCATAAGTATTTGTTTAACACTTTTCCAAGATACAGCTTCTCTAGCCAACAAGAAGATATAGCCTGAAGTGGATCGCAAAGTGTCTTGACATCCAGCATAATCAGAATCAGAATACCTAATGATCTCCAAAACTTCTGATCTTCGATAAGTGAGCATATAATCTTTTATTCTCTGTAAATACCTCATAACCCGTTTGGCTGGTTTCCAATGATTCATCCCCGGGTTACTCAAATATCTGCATAACACTCCCACTATGAACGCAATATCTGGGCGCGTACATACTTGAGCATACATTAAACTTCCAATGGTCGATGCATAAGGAACCTTCTGCATCTTCTTAGTCTCGAGTGTGGTCTTAGGGTATTGACCTAAATGAAATTTATCGCCTTTAGTGATCAGGGTATCTCCCGGTGCACAATCTTTCATGCCAAGTCTACTCAAGATCCTTTCAATGTAGTTCTTTTATGACAATCTCAAAATACCTTGAGAATGATCTCGTAGTATTTCAATTCCTAATACAAAAGAAGCATTACCAAGATCCTTCATCTCAAAAATCCTTTTGAGAAATCTCTTAGTGTCATGCAATAAACCTACATCATTACTAGCTATGAGTATGTCATCGACATATAACACCAAAAAGATTGATTTACTCACACTGAATTTGTGATATACACAATCTTCCACTATGTTCACCTCAAAACCAAATGAGGTTATCACTTCATGGAATTTGTGATACCACTGACAAGAGGCTTGCTTAAGACCGTAGAAGAATTTCTTTAATTTTCACACCATAGACTTTGAATTACCAGGCATAAAGTTTTCTGGTTGCACCATATAAATCGTCTCATCGATGTTCCCATTGAGAAATGTAGTTTTTACATCCATCTGGTATAACTCTAAATTAAAGTGAGCTACTAGTGCCATGATTACCCTAAAAGAGTCTTTTGATGAAACTGGAGAGAAAGTCTCTTGGTAATCAATGCCTTTCTTTTGAGTAAAATCCTTTGCAACAAGGCGAACCTTATATCTTTTGATATTGCCATGTGAATCTCTTTTGGTTTTAAATATCCATTTACAACTTATGGGTTTCACTCTTGATGGCAGTTCAACAAGTTCCCAAATGTCATTATCTTTCATGGATTTTATTACTTCTTCCATAACACTATCCACTTTTGAGAGTTAGAACTTTGTAAAGCTTATTGGAAGTTGATTGGATCATCTTCCATTACGCCCACATCATCCTGATGTTCTTGAAGAAACACAATATAATCATCTGGAATTACACTTATTCTCTCTCTAGTAGATCTTTTTAGTGGCACTTCTTGAGATTGTTGAGTTTGAACTTCAGGTTTAAAAACGGGGACTTCAATGTTGTCTTGTTCTATAATTGCTTCAATAATGAAGTCAGGAATTGGAGCCTAAACATCATTTATAATCACATGAGGAAAAGAAACCAATTCCTCTTCAAAGACAACTTTCCTTATGTTATCTTCCTCCCAAACTCAACATTCTCGAGGAATCTAGCATTTCTTGTCTCAAACAATGATCTAGAAGTGGGATCATAAAACTTGAAACCCCGAAAGCACTTAGAATACCTAAAAAAATAGCAGCTAATAGTTCTTAAGTCCAATTTTCTTTCATTAGGCCTATAAAGCCTAGTCTCAGCTGGACAACCCCAGATGTGAATATGCCTAATACTAGGCTTCTTTCCTGTCCACAACTTATAAGGGGTTTTGGCTACTGCTTTACTAGGTACTCTATTAAGGATATATGCTGCAATATTTAGTGTTTACTCCAGAGGGATTCTGGTAGAGAAGAATGACTAATCATACTTCTTACATATCCTTAAGTATTCTATTTCGCCTTTTCGCTACACCATTCATGTGGGTTTTCCCAACATAGTGTATTGTGGAACGATTCCACATTCCTTTAGGTATTTGGAAAAGGGCTCTAGACGTTGTTCACCTGATCCATCATATCTACCGTAATATTCACCACCACGATCAGATTTGACAGCCTTAATTTTCTTTCCAAGTTGAAGTTCAACTTCAGCTTTGAAAGACTTGAAAACGTCTAAGGATTGAGACATCTCATGAATTAAATACAGGTACCCATATTTTGAATAGTCGTCTATGAATGTAATAAAGTATTGTTGTCCATTCCAAGAGACCGTAGGGAATGGACCACAAATGTCTGTATGTATTTGTTCTAAGACGTCTGAGCATCTGTTGGCACCTAATTTTCTTATGTTTGTCTGTTTTTCCTTAATACATTCTACACAAACGTTGAAGTTACTTAAATCAAGGGAATCAACAATTCCATCTGACACAAGTTTCTGAATTCTCTGTTTAGAGATGTGACCTAAACACTTGTGCCATAACATAGCGGAATTCTCATTTAATTTACGCTTTGTACCACATGAATTGGATAACAAGATCTTGTTAAATGAAGCAAAAGAATCAAGCATATATAGACTATCAATTAAAGAACCGGTATCAATAAGCTTAGAATCTTGAAAAAGACTAACTTTATTATTTCCAAAAGAACAAGAAAAACAAAATTTGTCCAAACTGGAAATAGAAACTAAATTCCGTCTAAATGACGGTACAACAAAAATCTCATTCAGATCCAAATAACATCCAGTTTTTAAAAGTAATCTAAAATTTCCAATAGCTTCAACTGGAAATGCTTTGCCATCGCCCACATAGATGAATCTTTTAGCATCACTTGCCGGTCGGCTTCACAGACAACCCTGCATTGATATACTTATGTGAGTAGTAGCACCAGAATCTACCCACCAAGTATTTGTAGGTACAGAAGCTAAATTAACTTCAAAACAAACCAAAGTAAGAAGTTTACCTTTTTTTACACGCCACTTGGCGTACTTGAGACAATATTTCTTGAAGTGATCTTTCTTTTTGCAGAAAAAATAAGGATTTTCAGTAGCTTGTTTCTTGTTTTTATTCTGCTGAGATGTCCCTTCTGCAGCATCCAAAAATTTCCTTTTCTTCTTATCATAAAAGTCTATTGCCAAATGAACACTTTTTGTCATTTTTCTCTTAATCATATCTTCTTCTTGCACACATTGTGAGATAAGCTCATGAATACTCCATTTATCCTTCTGAGTATTATAGCTTATCTTAAACCTAATGAATTGTGAAAGAAGAGAAATAAGTACCAGATGCATGAGTAAATTTTCATTTATCTCGATATCAAGTGTCTTTAATTACCTGCGAGATTGGACATTTCCATATGTACTCCCTTATGTTTCCATTGCCCTTATACCTCATAGAAGTTAAAGAAGTCAAAAGACTACTTGCTTTCGCTATCTCATTTTTAGCAAAATATATCTCAATTTGAGCAAGGAACTTATTTGAATTTTCACTTTTCGTGATAGAGCCCCGAAAAGACTCCGGAATAGAGTGCCTAATGATTATCAGACACATGCGATTTGACCGTTCTCACCTCTCTATATTAGCCGTATTTGGCTGTTCCTCAATAGATGTAGGTTTATCGGTCCTTAATGCAAGGTCCAAATTCATATACCCGAGAAGTATCTTTAGGCTTTCCTTCCAAATCTTGAAGTTCGATCCATTCAACTTAGGGATTGAACTTAGATTTCCAGATATTTTAGTAAGACCAATTGAAACAATAAACAACAAAACATATGCTCACAATTAAAATATAATTTCACATATGTGGTAGACCTCTTTAACAAAATACCTGACACAACATTGATGTCCAGCCTTTGGGCAAAAAGACCAACTGTAAATGGTACTCTCAACGTAGTAATCAAAGTACTAACAATTAACTCTGTAAAAAAATAGCCTTTCTTTGGACCGACTATTTTTCACATGAGCAATCCTTGTAATGGTCACATACTCATTACCACATGCATACCCACAATTTGGCCAAATAATTGTCTTCCTTTGGACCATCCGCATAAATTAATGAATATGCACATCTTATATTTTAGAAGTAAATTAATCTAGATAACAGAGGCTACTTTGGTAACATATTATTTTGACCAATTCAATTGAAAATATAAGATACAATAATATAATAATATTATTATATAAAAATAAAGGGGAAGAACACCAAATAGTCTTTACCAATATTCACTTAATAACTGCATACACACAATACAATTAAAGTGGCATAAACATGTGAATATCACCAAATATCATCAATTAAATTTAAATTTAAATTCACCAAAATATCAATCAAATTTAAATTTAGTCCACAACATGATCAATAAATCTTGAATCCACAACATGATTAATCAAATTTAAATTAAATCCACAACATGATTAATCAAATTTAACTTAAAGTGACAATATTTTCACTCAAATTAAAACCGAATTCACAAAATTATCAATTAAAAATCTTGATTTTAAATTCACTAAATTATCAATAATTAAAATCAAGAATCATCGGCAAGATCAAAGAAAACCATCGCTAAAATCAAATAGATTGTTTTATTCCCAATAGATGTTAGATTGGAAAAATTGGATCGATTAATTATTAACAAAATCGATTAATCAGTTCTTTGGACTTGAATCCACCGAACTCATCGATTAAAAGAAAAAAAAAATTGTGCAAGAACACAAATTGCCTACCCAAGAACTTGCACAAATTGCGAAAAGCATTAAAAAAATTGAAATAAAAATTGTGTTCATGCCAATTTTTAATCACATTAAAATGCTAAAGAACAAAAATCAGATTGCAAAAGAACACGAATCTGCATGAAAAAAAACTGAACATTCAGTAAAATTGTGTTCAACCTTTTTTTTTTCTTTTAAATAATCTTTAAATTCTTTAAACAAAAATCAAATTCCCAATGGAAAACAACAACAATCCAACATGAAATTCATGCTCTGATATCACTTGTTAGCATAAATTCTTAATATCTATATTGAATAGTTAAATCCTAGGATCATTCATGCCAAATTTTCAAGAATAACATATTGGATTCTATTGCAAAATTGATGATAGGTTCAAGATGTTGATGGATGACTATGGTCTTCCTCAACTAAAACTCCGAATGTCCTTAGTGGGATCTCTCTCTAGATGGGATTCAAGAAAGACTGAGTGCTTATTGTTTTGGTATATTGGGGACCATAGCCCTAAGATATCTTTATATACTAGTTCAATTAGGGTTTCCATTAAACCCTAATTAACTAAGAATAGGCTTCTACCCATTAGGTTCATACTCAATTAGGAATATAGGGTCTTAATTAATTAGATCACATAATAGGGCCCAATCTAATAAAATAACCCAATGTGATAAATTATTAATCCACATACATAGCCCATACTTTAATTAAATATAGGGGTGGATAGCAAAACCACTTAAGCTGAACTGATTTGCAAAATCGAACCGAACCGAACCGATTTATAAACAAAACTGAAAAAATCAATTCGATGCGATTCGTTGGAATGTTAAAACCGAATTTAAACGGTTTGGTTTGGTTTCAAGTTTGAAAATCGGTTTCTAAACCGAACCGAACCATTTAAATATAAATATATATAAAATATTAATAAAAAGTTAAAAAAGGAACTACGGATTACGAAATCTTCCCTTCCCTCGTTCGCCCGACTTTCTTCTAATTTCCAACTTCGCTTTCATTTCTTTCTTTCTTCTTTAGTGTTTGTGGCCGCCACACCCGCCACCCATAGCCCGCAGTCGTTCTTTGTCTTTGACTTTCCAGTTCGGTTTGAGCCCGTCAGCCAGCAACTGCCACAGCCCGCAACTGCTCTTCGTCTTCGACTCGTCACTCTTCATTTCAGCTTTAGTTTGAGTTTGAGTTCGAGTCTTCGTCTTCAAGTTCCAAATCATTTATAGTCTTCATCTTTGAGTTCGAGTCCCAGTCTTTGTCTTTGTCTTCGAGTTTGAAATCGAGGTTTCGTCTTCCCTCAGTCTTCAGCCGATTCAGATTTCAGGTAAATAAAAAAAATTTGTTAAGTAACTTTTTTGGTTTAAAAATAACTTTGATTTAAAAAATTTGTTAGTAACTTCTTTGGTTTAAAAATTTGTTAAGTAACTATTTGAACTTCTTTAGTTTAATTAACTTTGATATCTTAGATTTGACAAAAATTTGTTGAGTGTATCAAAAAATGAGGACGTTAGATCGGGCATTCAGGCTTATTGAACATAGGGTAGGCCTACTGAAATTGTGTAAATCTTTATCTTAGATCGGGGATTTTATAGGTTTTAACACAAAAAGACATAAACTTTAATAGCTAATTAAAAATCAACAATCATAATATGACATAAAAGGAAGAAACTTAAAGGAAATGAAAAAAAAAAAAAAAACAAAACTTGAGAGAAGAACCTAATTGGAAAGAAGAGAGATTTGATGTTGTTGATGTTGTTGTTGTTGTGTTTGAACATTGATCTATCAAATGAATGAAGGATCAACAATTCATGAATTCAATGAAATATTTGAATTTTTAGTTTAAGTAAATGATTTTCTTTGATGGTAATAAGTTTTCTCTATATTTTCCCCTTTATAGGTACCATCACAATTAGTTTGAGCTTGAGCAAGAGCAACGATTCCAATGATGATGTTGTTGTGATGCCACCACTACCACCACCATGAAAAGACGAAAGTGAGGAGACAATTTCAAAGCATGCAAATGGGAGAAAGAGGAAAAATTCATCTATGGTATGGGAACACTTTATTAAATGTTCTAAATATAGTGATGATGATCCACATGCTAAATGTAACTATTGTGGTATGGTGTATGCATGTCATCCTAGAAGGAATCGAAATTCAACTATGAGAATGCATATTGAACACTACTGTAAAAAAAATCCTTATCAGATTAAGAAGTCTAAGTTAGATGTAACACAAAGCAAGCTGGTTTTTAAGAAGAATGGGGGTATTAGAGATAATTCACAATCACATTCATCCCTTAGTTATAAGATGTTTACTATTGAGAGTGCTCGGAGACTACTTGCTGAGATGATTATTATAGATGAGTTTCCATTTAAATTTGTGGAGAACCAAAGGTTTAAGAGGTTTGTGAATGGGACTTTGATGTTAGTAGAACCTAATTTTGTTCTTCCTTCTCGAAAAACAATTGCTAAGGATATTTTGGGAATTTATGATAGCACGAAAGAGATGTTGAAAGAAATTTTTGTGAAAGAAGGATATAAAGTGTCACTCACAACCAATACGTGGTCATCAATCCAAAATATGAACTATTTGGTTTTGACTGCACACTTTATTGATAAAGATTGGAAATTACATAAGAGAATTCTTAATTTCACCCAAATTGAGAATCATAGAGGGGAGACGATAGGAAAAAAGGTTGAGAAATATCTAAAATAGTGGGGTATTGAAAGGGTTATGACATTGACAGTTGATAATGCTTCGTCAAATGATATTGCCATTGCTTATTTGAAGAAGTGTTTTAAGCATGGGTTGGTGTTAGATGGTGAGTTCTTCGATGTTATGCACATATATTGTACTTAATTGTATGCGATGGCCTAAAAGATAGTAATGATTCATTGGTTCGAATTCAAGATGTTGTGAGGTTTGTTAGATCTTCTCCTGCTAGACTTTCCACATTTAAGAAGTGTATCAAAGAGGAGAACATAAAAGTATGTTGTGTTTTGATGTTCCAACTAGATGAAATTCTACTTATTTGATGCTTGAGGCCGCTGTAAAATTTGAAAAGGCATTTGATAGGTTAGAAGACTACGACACAGTCTACATGATTGAGGAGGAAAAACCAACCACCAGAGATTGGGAAATTGCAAGAATATTTACCAAATTCTTGTCAGTGCTCTATGAAGTAACTGTTAGGCTTTCAAGGTCTTTGTATGTTACTTCCAATACAGTCTTCCATGAGATTAGTATTATTCAGAATTGCATTAAAAAATATTCAAGTGCAACTGGTCCTAATGATGTGCTTTTGCAAGAAATGGCAACGAAAATGTAAGAAAAGTTTGATAAGTATTAGGGGAAAAAAAGATAGAACAAATTTATTCTTGTATGTTGCCTTCGTTTTGGACTTTCGTTATAAGATGAAATTTCTTTTGCATTTCCTAAATCAATTATTTGATGTTGATGTGGCAAAAGCCGTACGAAGTAAGGTAGAGGGTGTTTTGAGAGCATTGTTCAATGAATACAATTTGTCACTATCAGTTGCTAATAAGGGTCAATCTTCATGTACCATTAAAAGTTCTCCATTTAGAACTACAAGTGCAAGTGCTTCAGAGATTTTCCGTTTTGATTTTGAAGATTTGGATGAAGATGATTCGCAAAGTGTGGATTTAGAAGTTAATATTTACTTACTGGAGCCTCGTGTTAAACGTGAGGATAACTTTGATATCTTAGATTAGTGGAAGGGGAATTCTTCTAGATATAAGATTATTAGCAAAATTGCACGAGATCTTTTAGCAGTTTTGATATCCACAGTTGCTTCTGAGTCCGCATTTAATACTAGTAGGAAAGTAATTGATCCTTTTCGTACCTCATTATCTCCAACCACTGTTGAGGCATTTGTACGTGCACAAAACTGGTTACATTCTGAACAAATTAGCATTGGTTTACTCCAATACTTGGAGGAAATTGAAGATGAAGAGGAAGGTTCATATATTCTAAACATATTTATAAATTTTTTTTAACATATTTATTCATATATTTATTATAGTAACTACTAATAAGTTTATAATTTGTTTCTTAGTCTTCATAACGGGATTGAATGGAGTGGCAAATGCAAAAAACAAGGAAAAGGAGAATAATGATTGACAAGCCAAACAAATTTATTTGTATTGATTGGGCTTTTGGAATTCAACACTAGTGTTTAGCTTGTTATTTGCTTTTATGTGACTTGAACTTTGAAGGTAGTTGTTTGAAATTTGTGTATTGTGTACTTTGGAGAACTTTTTAGTTTTTAACTTTTTATTGTATCAATTGGATTGATATGTTTTTATGAGTTATTGTAGATTGATATTTAAGAAATTTGTGTATTGTATACTTTGGACATGTTCTTATTGTGGATTGATATTTAAATTATGTTTAAAGTATAAAAAAAGAGAATAGACAAATTTCAAAAAAAAAAAAAGGAAGAAGGAAAATAAAAGGCAAGAGAGAGTGGAAGGAAGAAGGAAAATAAAAGGTAGAAGAAAAAAAAAAAGTTTAAAAATAGGCCAAAAAAAAAAAGTGAAACCGATTCATGAAACCAAATCGAATCGAATGGAACTGGTTCGGTTCAATATATAAATAATATCGGTTCAGTTCGGTTTGACCTCCAAACCGAACCGATTCCACCCCTAATTAAACATATTATTATTTAAATATGTCTAACATAATTACTTTAAATCTGTATTGAATAGATTAATACTAGGATCATTCATGCTAAATTGCCAAAAATAAATAACATACCAGATTCTATTGAGTTTGATGATAGCTTTAAAATGACTATAGTCTTCCTCGACAAAAACTCCGAATACTCTTAGTGGGATCTCTTTTTAGATGAGATTCAATAAAGACTGGATGCGTATTACTTTGGTATATTGAGGACCATAGCCCTATGGTCTCTTTATATATTATTTCAATTAAGGTTCCCTTTAAATTCTAATTAACTAGGAATGAAATTCTATCCATTAAGTCCATACTCAATTAGAAATCTAGGACTTTAATTAATTAGATAACATAATAGGGACCAATATAATAAAATAACCCAATGTGATAAAATATTAATCCACATACATGACCCATACTTTAATTATACGTATTATTATGTAAATACGTCTAACAATCTCTCACTTGGGTTAAGTTTGTGTATCTGATGTAATTAAATCATATAAACCGTAAGCGTGAATAAACAAGTTATTTCAATAATAGAATACCCTTCAATTCAATCTGGTGCATCTCATATATTAGCACGGAATCAAGGCGTCTTTTGTCACTACCCTTGTAATTAAACCTTCATTGATCACCAATTCTAATACATTCAACTGAAGGCTATGTGAATACTCACAACGAAAAAGATCGTGCCCCATTTATACATTTTGTAGAACAATGATAATATAGGGTACAAAAGCTTGATAAACAAAACCTAATTAAGCATGTATTGCCCTGAAAATAGAGAGGAAATAAGGGATTAAGAATAAACTTACCCTTGAAGACCATTTCTTCGCGAATCCTCTACGACCACAGCAAAGGTCACAAACAACCTTCCTCTTGTTTCAAACTCACGAACACAACAAGAAATGTCTAAAATGGACACCACCATGAGTTCTTCCTTGTTATTCTCAAGGATGAGAATCACTAAGAGGAGTGGGCTTCTAGATATTAATTTTTGGGTGAGGGAGAGCTTTCTTGCTTGAGAGAAATTCATATAGTGTGCACACAAACCCTTAGAGAATCTCAGGAAAGAAGATGAAAAATACCACTCTGTAGAAAATTGTGAAAACAAATGTCACATGGATTGAGAGAGATTAAAGGGGTAGGACGGGTAGTTACTAAAATAACTCCCTCTCACTAATTTTGAATCGAATTTTTAAATTCAAAATTTTAATTTAAATAAAAACTAACCAACTATAATATATATAATTATATTAAATCAACTTTAATATAATTAAAATATACTATATGTTATATCTCATATAATATATAACCCATAGTTTATTAATCTCTCAAATAACCTATAGAATTAATATGAATTATATTCATATTAATTTTAACCTATAGTTGTTATATGAATCTCATTCACATAATTAATATTTGAATCATTTCAAATATTTATTTCTCTCAATAAAATTTTATATTATAATATATCATATACATTATATTAATTATATCTCATATAATTATTTTTCTTTATTAATTTGAGCAATTCAAATTAATCCAAAATTAATTTGATTCTTATGAGTTCTTATTGAGCTAACAAGAGGACTTTATGGACCTATAGATAGAAGCTCCAATAGTACTTGATTAATTAATTAAACTCTTTAATTGAATCAATCAACTTTCATTAACTTCCGGTCACTCTACTAAAGATCGATAGCTGCACTCTTCGCACTATAGATATATTTCTGTGTCCATTGGATATAACCAATCAATAGTGTGTTAACCTTTCACAAATTGCTCGTAAGTACAGTTGAGCCAAAATTATCGTTTTACCCCTATAGTTACATCTAACTCCTTAAGTACCATTGATCCCTCTAATGAACAATTAATTATAGTCCAACTATAGCCAAACCTCTCTCAGGAGAGGGTGTGATGCCAAATTGTTCAAGCCCTAGAGTCAGCTCTTAAGGGAGCAATTTCTCTACTTACCCTAACATAAGGGAATGAGTGAATCCCTTCTTGTGTAGCTGCGTTCCCAGCTTCCCAATCAGACGAATCCCTAAAATGCTAGGCTTATTGAGTAGACGAATCTGGTCACTCTCAAATACAAATCACAGGACCACCCTTATAGGCAGTTCACAACTCATTCAGGATTCAGGTCAAATCAACAATGGTCATTTTGGTGAAATGTAAGTCTCTTCTAACAATGGTGTTATAAAGAGAGACTATCATTTCATGGTTTGGTCTTATATAAATTCTTTATATAGGATACCCCCACTCACATGTCTCCACATGAATGATCAGGATCAGATCATTTGTAGCACTTTACAACAATTGTAACAACTACTAAGTGGGACGAATCCGTAGTGTCACTAAGATAAGGTAACTAGCCTTATTCATTTACTACAGATTGTTCAGATTATCACTTAAACACGATCTACCTGTATGTCTCTGCATACATATTTAAGTTACAACAGATAACCTTGGATTTTAGTTTATTTATTTTTGGGTTAATGCAACTAAATGTCGATACCTCTTATTTTATTAGATAAAGAAAATGACAATTACAAACTACAAGACCATGAGGTTTAAAGCATTAATCTCAAAAATCTTTCACTTGTCCTAAAGCTAGTGAGGTGTACATCACAAAAGAACAAACTAGCACAAAAGTACACAAAAACAAGAAACTAGGGCATACAATATGCACCAATAAATCTTTCACTTGCTCTAGACTAGATAAGGCCTGTCTTATAAACCTAGACTCTCCATATGACCCTCGAACACCTTAGCCGTGAGGGTCTTTGTAAATGGATCAAAAACCTTGTGCTTTGAAGTGATCTTTATGACAATCACGTCCCTTCGATGCATAATCTCCCGAATCATGTGATACTTGCGCTCTATATGCTTTCCTTGTTTATGGCTTCTAGGCTCCCTAGAATTAGCCATAGTACCACTATTATCATAATAAAGGTGATTGGTTTTGACATGTTTGAAACAACTTCCAGATCAGTCAAGAACATCCTAAGTCATACAGCCTCCTTGGCAGCTTCACAAGTCGCTACATATATTGCCTCCATAGTGGAGTCAACGATACAACCTTGCTTTGTGCTTCTCTAGACTACATTTCCTCTGTTAAGAGTGACATTGATCCTAAAGTGGATTTCCTAGAATCCCTATGAGCCTGAAAATCAGAGTCAGTGTATCTTGTAAGGATCCAACCCTTAAACACATACACAAGCAAATAGTCCCTTGTTCTCTTAAGATACTTGAGGATGGTTTTAACTGTTGTCCAGTGATCTAACTTGGATTAGACTGATATCGATGACTATCCCCACCGCATAGCAAATGTTAGGTCTAGTATATAACACTGTGTACGTCAGGCTGCCAACAGCTGATGCATAGGAGATCCATCTCATCTCCTTAACTTCTTGAGGTGTCTTAGCATACTGTTCCTTAGATAAGATAACTCCATGCCTGAAAGGTAGTAAACCTTAGTCAATGTACAATGTCTAAGACAAGGCTACCGATTTGTTTTTATGATCTCTAAAGATCTGTATGCCCAGGAAAAACTGTGCCTTTCCCAATCTTTCATTTAGAATTAGGCTGCAAACCATTGTTTTACTTCAGTTAGTAGACCTACATCATTCCCAATAAGTAGAATATCATCTACGTACAAAACTAGGAAAGCTACTGAATTATTGATGAGTATCTTATAGACACAAGAATCATCAACATTTTGATTAAAGTCATAAAATTTGATCGCAGTATCAAACCTTATATTCCAAGATCGAGAAGCTTGTTTTAGTCTATATATATGGATTTATTAAGTTTGCAAACTTTTTTCTCTTGACCTTGGGTTATAAATCCCTTTGATTGTTGTATAAAAATGGTCTCCTCAAGATTGCCATTCAGAAAAGCAGTCTTGACGTCCATTTTCCAAATATTATAGTCATATGCGACAATGGACAGGAATATCTAGATAGGCTTTAACATAGCAACATGTGAGAAAGTCTCCTCATAGTTAATCCCTTAACCTGGATATAGCCCTTTACCACCAGTCTAGCCTTAAAGGTCTGAACCTTACTATCAACACCCTTTTTTCTCATGTAGATCCATTTGCAACTATAGCTTTTACCCCATCGAGTTGATCTATAAGATCCCAAACTGAATTGAAGTACATGGACTCCATTTTGAGATCCATAGCCGAGATCCATTCATCTCCATCCACATCCTCTATTGCATGTTTATAAGACAATAGATCCTCAACGTCACCTTTTGCTATGACGTTTAAGATTTCCGTTAAACCCATATAACAAGTAGGTAGGTTTATAACTCTCCCACTATGTCAAGGTTCCCTCAATAGTTGAGGTGGATGTGACCAACTAGATGAACCGACATCAACAACTTTTATTGATGTACTAGGCTTTTCAACAACTCTTGTTGAAGGTTCAGTAGTTGGTTCAGTAGTTCCGTTGGAAATCTCGTTTAACATTATCTTACTACGCGGTTTATGCTCCTGATGTGGTCCTTTTTAAAAATGTAGTGTTTAACGACACAAACACTTTATTATCTTTTGAATCATAGAAGTAACCACCACTCGTTCCCTTGAGATAACCTATAAATAAGCATAATCTTGAATGAGGTTTCAATTTCTTAGGATTAGACTCAAGCACATATGTTGGGCAACTCCAAATCCTAAAATGATGTAAGCTACCTTTACGACCATTCCATAATTTCAAAGGTATTTTAGAAACACTCTTGGACAGAACACAGTTCAAAACATAGGTTGTAGTCTGTATTGCATAACCACAAAACGAATCAAGTAAATGAGCGTAACTCATCATAAACCGAACACTACTACAAATTTGGCCTTTATTGATGGGCAAAAAATGTAAAAAAAAAATTGTCTACTTTGATGGCTAAAGAACGTCACGAAAGCCAACATAAAAAAAGTTTGATCATCGAGAAAAATAGTTTTATTAATGGTTGAAAAATATACCAAAGACGTTTTTGGCCATCAAGAAAAGGTACCTTGACATTTTTTCCCATTAGTTTATGGGAAAAAAAGATCAAGAAAAACATTTTTTTATACATTTTAAAAGTCAAAGTAAGGTAATATTGACATTTTTTATCCATAAACTATTTTTTAATAGCGTCAAGAAAACCATTTTTATTGACGATTTTTAAGCATCAACTACACACTTTTATTGACCTTTTTGCCCATCAATTATACCAATTTGAAAAAATTAAAAAAAATTATGGTCATTGGGACCCCAACCTGTAATCGATCCCAAACAAGCTTTTAATTTGAAATTTTCATTTATACTCATTGTACCTAAACTTTACTTTATGCACAAACAAGAAAATACACCAAATCACTTATATAAAGTTTGTAGCACAACTACAAACCAACAAATTCAAACAACTCCTGTAAAATAACAACTTTACATAACTTCACTCAACTTTTGCAAACGCAACTACTTTACACAGCTCATGTAAACCACTAACTATACACAGCTCTTGCAAACCACCAACTATACACTCAACTTTTCAAACACACATGACTACATACTCTGAACTAGACAAATTACAAAGTGTATCATTCTTCCAAATACCAACAATTACAAAACCAAATCAACAACTACACTATTTCTTCAACAACTACACTACTTCTTCAACACCAACAATTACACAGATATCTTGCTATCCACTAACTATACACAACGCCAAATTTTCAATAACATATATCTAAATTCATATCATTAGACCATCTTACTGAAATAAGTAACATATTAATAAACTTACTATCTAAAAAATCAACTAAATAATTTTCATTAATCAACCAGTAAAACGACGTTTCTACAAACAATCAATATCTAAAAATCTGGTCATATAATACCTGAACCTACAAAATTGACATATTTTATATCCTATTCCATATCAATAACTTGTAAAAATACAAGTTATTATATCTTTTTTATTTAAAATAATAAAGCAAAGGCACGCAACTTGGATAAAATTATCAATAAATTTATACAAAAAACAAAGCATGTAATCACTTACCTCTAATGCATAGGATATTTAAATTCCAGACTAATTTCACTACTTCTATGCAGTATATCCTTTTGAAGTCTGATGATTGCGTGATCGCATACTCATTTATGTGTTCAAAGCAAGAAGCGACCTGAGAAGAAAATGAAGACTATCGCATAGGTTGCAAGCGATGAGGCATGACATGACTTGGGCGGTAGGTGTCACATCACAAGTTGCATTGGTGGCCAATAGGAAAGCTTTGTTGAAGATTCAATGAATCACTGACATGTTGCAGTTGGCGCAGTAGGATATGGAATTTAATGCGCCCCATCAACATAATCACGAGCTTAAGAAAAGCAGTGATCGTGAATGCCTATAAATACCCATGCAGATGCCATGCAAAAGAGAGACATATATGAAGTGAGAGGAGGAGTTGTTAGAATTCTGAGTTCAAAGTGAAGGAAATTAGACATAAGGATTTTCATGCGCAGCGGAAGGATCATTTCAAATTCCATTCAATATTGAACATACATAATTATAGTACAAGAAACGAAAACTAACAGGTCATGCACAATACAAAATTACAACATGCTTTAGATAATCAAGGGATAAAAAATACATACCTTTGAAGACTCATTCTTCAAACTCTCTCGATCACGAACGCTCGTTCAGTCTCCAAGACAGCAATACATGAACGCTCGAATACAATGATCGCAACACAGTACGATCAACAACAAACACAAACTCAACGATCTCCAAGATCACGAACCCAATGAATGACCTCCAAAACCTCGAACTCAGTCAAGTTAAGTGAGGATATCACCACAATGGTTACCTTGGTATTCTCGATGTGAAAATCCAGAAGTATGGTCTCTATGTGGACTTGATTAGAGGAAGAGACCAGAGGAACAATAATCGTGTAGACGATTGAGCAAGTGGGAGATGAGAAAAGTCTATCGTATAGACGAATGCTCAATCGTGTAGACGAAGGCAACCTATATGTTGTGAAACAAATCCACTTGATAGATTTGTCGTGAGTTTCTTTTTGAGAATAACAACTCTTCTAAATTTAGGAAAATTTTTTTTCCTTTTATCTCACGGTTACCATAAAATCACCAATAACCTCCCACTCAATTGGTTATTAGAGAAAAAGAGATAATCATCCAATAATTAATATTATTATAAATATATATGATAACCAACTTACCATATTATATTTATAACCTATAGTTTTAATATTTCATCCCATGAAACATATAAACCATAGCTCTTTTTCTATTTTATGGTACTTAATGTAAATCATATTTACATTATCGATTATATCATATATAATCAAATTTCCTCTTGTCAATTTGAACATTTCAAATCAATACCAAGAACTGATTCTCAATTTGAATTCATTGAGCTACCAAGGGGACCTTATGAACCTGTAGCTTGAAGCTCCAACAGTACGTGAATAATTGACTAAACTCTTTAGTCACGGGATCCATCATTCGTTAACTACCGAGCACTCTACTAAAGACCGGCAGTTACACTCTCCTCACTACAGATATATTTTGTGTCCATATCAACCAATCAACAATGCGATAACCATTCACAGATCGATCGTAAGTACAGTTGAGCCAATTTACCGTTATGCCCCTCTAGTTACATCTAACTCCTTAAGTACCACTGATCCCTCTGATGAACATAAGTCATAGTCCTAGTATGATCGAGTCCTCTTTTCCAAAGAGAAACTGTGACCATTATGTTCAAGCCCCGGAATCAGCCCTTAAGGGAGAAATCTATCTACTTACCCCTGCTTCGAGGAATGAGTGAATTCCATTTTGTGTAATTGAGTTCCCAACTCCCAAATCAGAAAAATTCCAAAAAGGTAGGCATGTTGAGTTGGCAATCTGGCCACTTTCACCCATACTAATCAAAGGACCGTCCTCAAAGGAAGGATGAAATTGTTATAATTAGTTAATGAAACCTTGATTGTAGCTTAATTAAACTATAATTGACTGTTTCTAATCATCATTTCTTTATAAAACAATATTTAGATGTAAATTATAAAATATATGTGTAAATGTCGATGTGATAGCAGAAATTTATATATATATATATATAAAATATTGGTAATTAAATACAAAATTAAAGGACATAATGGTAAATTGCTTATTATAAAATGAAGTAGATACAAAAATGAAAAATCATAGCATCAAACTTTTATAAACATCATAATATTAAATAAGAACAATAAAAAAGGACAACAATAAACATAATACAAGATAATGGGAAAAAAAAAGGAAAAAAACTTACAAATAGATAGAGCCTTAAAAAAATGAGAGAAATATTAGAGAACTTACAACAATTCAAATTTAAGTTGAAATGAAGTGAAAATTCAATAGAAAATATTTGAATGAAATTGAAGAAAAATATATATATTATTTTTCTCAATTTTGATTTCTTGGAAATGAAAGCTTTGGATGGTAAAAGGAACAAAAACTCACATCAATTCATTTTTGAGGTAAAATGATGTGAAAATTCAATAGAAAATATTTGAACGAAGTTAAAAATATATATATATCATTCTTTTCAATTTTGATTTATTAAAAATGAAAGCTTTTGATGGTAAAAGAAGCAAAACTCACATCAATTCAATTTTGAGGCAACATGATATAAAAATTCAATAAAAAATGTTTGAATAAAGTTAAAAATAAGGGAAAATTGCACAAATGACCCATGTAGGGTTGATTACAATCACACCCTTAAATTTTCATTTTGATCAATTTCTCCTTTTGTGGTTTCTTATTGGTTACCATCAATCTCTTTTGTTACATTAATTTTTCTTTTAAATATATATAATTCACTTATAGCAAAGAGGGCAAACTTATCCTATAAGGAGGAAAAGAAAAAGATTAATTTTTCTTTCACGTATGGTTAATTCCCATTATTAAGCTACTAAATTGCAGGTTTTTTTTCCAAATTTCTGGACGCTAATGGAACAGTGAAGAGAATTCCATGGGTTTTACCCCAGAAATTGCAACCAATAAGGTAGAAATTCATCCAACTGAAAATTTAAGGGTGTGATCGTAGCAACCCTACATGGGTCGTTTGTGCAATTTTCCCTTATTTTTAATTTTATTCAAACATTTTTTTATTGAATTTTTACATCATATTACCTCAAAATTGAATTGATGTGAGTTTTGTTTCTTTTACCATCAAAAGCTTTCATTTTAAAAAAATCAAAATAGAGAAAAATGATATATAAATATTTTTAACATCGTTCAAATCTTTTCTATTGAATTTTCATATTATTTTACCTCACTCTGAATTTCATCTCCAACGTAAATCTTCCTCTCCAAGCTTTTTTTTAAATGGACAAGTTTGCCCTCTTTCCTATGTGTGAATTATATATAAATAAAAAAAATGAATATAACAAGAGGGGTTCATTACAACCAATAAAAAACCACAGGTTAAAAACCTGAAATTTAAGGATGTGCTTATAATCAACTCCATATCTCACGATGGTTTGTACAATTTTTCTTTAAAAAAATATTTGGTTTTTTAAAAATAATTTTTTATGGTAAAAAAAAATTCATTGAACTAGCCTAACCAATTATTTAAAAAAATGAAATTTCGAGAAATTTGAGAAAAATCGTAATTCTCCCTTAACCAAAATTTTCCACTATGCATATTAGGTATTCTTTTTTAATTCAGAGATTTAATAGATACAAATGGGTAATTTATTTATTTTTTTTTTTTTAAGAAAAAGAGTAAAAAGTCAAACACTATTAGTCTAAATTACGGAAATACCCTCATCTGAGAACGAGACACCGAAGAATGAGTTTGGATGTATCATGATGTATGATGTATGTATGATATGACTTTGTAGACCTCAATCTTTCGCCGGAAACGCCGAGGCTCGCGCATGGCGGCGCGATTGACTCTCTCCTCTCTCTCTCTCTTGCCTCCATTTTCGCCTCTGGTGAAGCTCCGATCTGCATATTCCGCTTCAATTTCTAGGTCAGTATGTTATTTAGATATGTATTTTTGTACTTGAATATCGATTCAGGCAATGCATTTCATGTAGACTCAATCATTTTTTCTGTTCTTCGCTAGAACCCTAATATGTGTAATTCAAGCTCGATTTAGATCATACTTCTTAGAATCATGTTCGCAAGCTGCTTGATGGTATGGAAGTTCCATTTCTTTTAGTTTTGTAGTCACTCTGAAGACAACTCAGACTTGTTCTTAGGTTTTCTTTTGTTGCATTTTTCCTGATTGGGACGTAAATCAATTTTGATTTAGATTTTGTTTTCCTTAGATGGAAATAAGTGCCACTTGAAATTAATCATACATTTCGACCAATGTAGAAGATAATTGACTAAGTTTGATTTTTCAGTAAACTTCAAATCTTTATTTATTTATTTTTTTAATTACTACCGAAAAGAGAAGTTTTTAACAAGATTGGTGAAAGTATTCCTAAAGTTTAATCAAGGCAAGTTACACCAAGAATAACAAGAAAATCCTTCAACAAGAAAACTAGAAAAGCTGTTCATTGAATATCCTTTGAAGATGATACCCCCAATCAGAAGAAATCGTCAAAAGAGATACAATCCTCAATTAGGAAACGGTAGAGTCTCACATCAAAGAATTAGATGGTTATTTTGTTGATTGGAGCCCTTTTTGTAGTCAGTTTGGGTTCCTTCCACCTTTTTTGGGTTTTTTTATGTCCTTTTTCTTTTATTATTTCTCAATCAAAGCTGGGTTTTTACCCATAATAATCAGGGGTTTTCAAAAATAGAAAATTAAGGAAACTATTTATACAAAATAGCAAAATTTTAATCTTCTTCGATAGAGGTTGATAAAAGTTTACCAATATCTATCAATGATAGAAACCGATAGAAGTCTGTTATTAATAGACGCGGATAGAAGTTTATAAGTGTCTATCAATGTTTTTTTTGCTATTTCTGTAAATAGTTTGACATTTTTTCTATTTGTAAAAATTTTTCTGATAATAATAATTTTAAAAAAATTTAACAATAATAATAGTTTTAAAAAAGGGATAAAAATCTCACTCTATTCTCTGCCTATTTATAGTACATGTTCTTAGACATAAACGTCTATTTCCTTCGAATCTATGGGCCAGACTTTTTATTTTCTTTTCTTTTCTTTTCTGAAATGCCATCACGAGTCATTGATACGAAGAATCAACTTATTTTTTGGTATGTTATGAAAGAGAGAACTTCTGTTTACATTTGAGAGCATTAATTTGTTGGTTAATCTTTAAGCTCAGGTGCTGTTACATGTTTGTATCTGCTCGTTTTCCTTGCAGACAGTCCATGTTCATTTTTAATATTCTATACATTTTATCTGTTAGCTAGCTGGCTGTTTCTGTTTGTGCTCTAGTATACTTTCTTATAATATTTTTTTCCATCCAAATCTATGTTTTCCCAAATTTTATGAAGTTAAAATTAAAATCATGCGTCAAATGGCTCTTTCAGACCCTTTTCCTGCTTATGAGAGCTGATTTGTGAACATCCCAAGAGTCTAATAAACATTGATTGGAAACAAAGCCCTCAATGACTTCGTTGCAATAATGGAAAGGGAAAATTCAAAGAATTGGTTGTTATGCAGAGCAAGTGGTTCCGGGATTGGCTTATCTCAGATGGAGGATCATACATTTGTTGTAGGTCAAGAGTTTCCTGATGTCAGGGCATTTCGAAATGCAATTAAAGAAGCTGCTATAGCTCAACACTTTGAGCTACGAATAATCAAGAGTGACTTGGTACGTTATTTTGCAAAATGTGCCAAAGAGGGTTGTCCGTGGCGAATTCGTGCTGTTAAGCTTCCTAATTCTCCAATCTTCACAATTAGAAGCCTTGAAGGGACACATACCTGTGGGCAAAACGCCCAAAATGGACATCATCAGGCTTCCATAGATTGGATAGTTAGTTTCATAGAGGAACGGTTGCGGAACAACATTAATTACAAACCAAAGGATATATTGCATGACATCCATAAGCAATACGGCATCACTATACCATATAAGCAAGCGTGGCGTGCAAAGGAACGAGGCCTTGCCACAATTTTTGGTTCTTCTGAAGAAGGTTATGGTCTTCTTCCATCGTACTGTGAACAAATTAGGAAAGCGAATCCTGGGAGTTTTGCCGAAGTCTTTACCACTGGTTCAGATAATCACTTTCAACGACTCTTTGTTTCATTTCATGCATCCATACATGGGTTTCTTAATGGTTGCTTCCCTGTGATCAGCCTTGGCGGAATCCAGCTTAAAAGCAAATACCTAGGTACTTTACTATCAGCTATTTCTTACGACGCTGATGGTGGGATGTTTCCACTTGCTTTTGGTGTAGTCGATGCTGAAAATGAGGAAAGCTGGATGTGGTTTTTGTCAGAGTTACATAAGGCACTCGAGATGAACACTTGGAACAAACTTCACCCCACATTTTTATCAGATGGTCAAAAAGGAATTCTGGATGCCCTGAGAAGGAAATTCCCAAATTCTTCACATGCATTATGCATGCGCTACTTAAGTGAAAGTATTGGAAAAGAGTTCAAAAACTCGAGGCTCGTTAGTCTTATTTGGAAAGCGGCATATGCCACAACTACTATTGCTTTCAAAGAGAGAATGTCGGATATAGAAGAGGTTTCACCTGAAGCTGCAAAATGGATACAGCAATTTCCTCCCTCTCATTGGGCATTAGTTTATTTTGAAGGACCTCGATATGGACATCTTTCTTCAAATCTAGATGAGTTCACTAAATGGATTCTTGAGGCACGAGAGCTGCCAATCATCCAGGTGATTGAGCGGATTCATAGTAAACTAATGGCCGAGTTTGAAGAGCGGCGTGCTAGGAGTACATCATGGTTTTCTTTTCTGACTCCATCAGCTGAGAAACGAATAGTGGAAGCAATTAACCTTGCCTCGTCATATCAAGTTCTTCGATCAGATGAGGTAGAGTTTGAGGTTTTATCAGCTGATAGATCATATATAGTCGATATCGGAAAACGATGTTGCCCCTGTCGTGATTGGCAGCTTTATGGAATACCTTGCTCTCATGCTGTTGCAGCCATTGCCTCATGTAGAAAAGACGTCTATGCCTTTACCGAGAAGTGTTTTACAGTTTCTGGTTACAGGGAAACATATGCGAAAGTTATATACCCCATTCCCAGAAAACTTGAATGGAAAAAACCTGATGAAACTCCTATGCATGATGATACACAAATTGTTCGACCACCTAAGTTTCGTCGACCGCCAGGACGACCTGAAAAAAAGAGGATTTGTGTAGAGGACCTGAATCGAGAAAAACATACCGTGCATTGTAGTCAATGTAATCAAACAGGACACTACAAAACTACCTGCAAGGCAGAGCTCATGAAGAGCATTGAACAGTTCTAGAAGTCAAATTTTGTACATGGCTTATGTTGTGAAGTGGACAGTATTTCTTTTCTAGATAGTAGTTGGCTTTAGATTTGTGTAAAGTAGGAAAGCTTCCTAATCTTTACTGTATATGGAGACTGAGTGGTTATGTGAGGAAGGTTAATTATGCTGCAATATCAGGTGTTCCATTTCCACTATTTCTACCTTCATTGGAGTTCTTTTATGCTCAAAATCCCATATGCCAAAGAACTCTGAAAGAAAATAGTAGGTATTTATCTTCATTGAAAACTCCAACAACTATAGGTCCTCTCTCAAACTTCAAGGATGATTGCTACAGGAAGTGTTAGACTTATGAAATTGCCCATCTTCCTAAATAATTTTCATTTAGTTAAATTATAAGTTCAATCTATAAATTTTTAGAAGTGTATAATGAATCCATGAACTTTTAAAGTGTTTAATAGGTCATTGAACTATTAATTTTGTGTTTAATAGGTTTTTGTACTTCAAAAATATTTTATTGATAACTGTACTTTCAATTTTGTGTCCAATTTATCCCTACTTATTCAAGAAAAATGAATTGATCTATTAAATTTAAATTTTAGATCTATTGAAATAACCGGTAATTTTGTGTTTTGTATATCCATGGATTTTAAAATATATCAAATAGAACAAGGGCCTATTTGATACGAAATTGATAATATAGGAATCTATTGATAACAAAATTAAAAGGTTAAAGATCAATTGAGTACTTTATAAAGTTAATAAATCAATTAGGCACAAAATTGAAAGTTTTAAAGACATTAAATACTTTCAAAAGTTTATGATTCAAATAAATAAATACGCACATACAAAATTAGTCACCTGTACCGGCCAATTCTGACAACCACCACCACCAATTCTAGCGACGATCACCTTAGACGACTAATTCCAACACGCATTATTTTAAACTACTAGTTCATTGTATTTTGTAGTCGTCTATTATGGTAATTTAACATTAATAAAAACGCTTTTAGTATAAAAACAAAACAAACTCGCATATAAAAAAACTACTGAAAAAGAGTTGTCAAACATATGAGTGTTTTTATTTTAAACCACTTTTATTTTTGCTATTACCTTTTTTTAAGTCAATCTAAAACCTTTTTATCCAAACTTTTGGAAATTGAATGAACAACCAAGTAGATATGTCACACCTCGCCCCAGACTACTCTCTAAGCCTAGGAAAGGACATGACTGCAGTAGTTATCAACCCTTTTGTTGACACTTATTGCCTAATAACTCTGGCGAAAATAACTCTGATACCAATGAACAAATTGAACAGTCAACTAATTAAGTCAAGGAGGCAAACAAAAACTGATTAAGTAGGCCCATTTTATTACACAAAGTAAAGTTCATACAAATCTGATACTTAGTTACAAAGTTTACAAGAACAACTGTAAAATCCTCCAGAAGTGTAACTGTGGCTTGTGGCAGACCCTGACCTTAGTAGCACCCTAGAACTTCTCACCTTGCGCTACCTGGGAAGAAAAACATGAAATAACAGAATGAGCTTCACAAAGCTCAGTAAGTGGTAAGCAACTTCTAGAGTCTATTTCAACTCATCAATACGAGGTTACATTCAAACCTTCGCCTTGAATGAGTTTGTTCTCAACTCTATCTACGCGCACGGTCGATAGCTAAACTAATAACTACTTAGAATGAGTATGCTGTCTACCTACACACACGGTAGATAGATAACTGTTACTAAATACAATGCTTACCCTTTACGTTTTCTTTGTCTCCTATGTGCACATAGCTCCTTGCTCATGGGCTCAGACGCTAGGCTCGTCGGCCCTCTGACCATCCCATACGAGGATCCTCCCACAGGCTCAGGAACTAAACCTCTCGGTCCCCTGACCATCCCGTGAGGTTTTGCTTTCGGGCTTAGAAACTAGGTCTAATGACCCTCTGACCATCTCGGTCACATAATCTCATTCTCACGCTAGGTATTCATAATATAAGCATATACAATTTACTCTTAAAGATATGCTTTAAGACTTAAAGGAAAGTACCACTCACCTTGGTCGTTTAGGAACCTTTCTCTCTAGAAGTTCCTTGATCTTCCCAGGCTCCTCTTTTGAACCCTAAATTCCAGATTCAATTTAAAGCTCAGACTACTCATAGTTCTAGGCTTTATCTCGAGTTACTTCTTTCTACAAATATGCTCTAAAATGTCTCAGGAAGCTTACCTCAAAATATTAGCTCATAAATTCTCGTGGTTTGGCCGGAATCTTCAAAACATCAAGACTGGCTCAGCTTACCCGACAGCTCGACCCTTCTGTCTTTTTCTCATTCTCCAGCCCGATTCCTTGGAGCTTATTCTCCGGAAGCCCTACCCTGAAAACTAGACTCTTAGATCTTTCAGGTGGCTTTGGAATCACTTCAAACGCACGAATATTCTGGGAGAACTCCTCATCTCAAGTTGATGCTACTTCCTGTTCTTTCTGTCTGACAGCATCTCCCCTCTTGGAACCTCTTGACCAACGCATGGTTTGCTACCAACACATAGTCTCATCCCAATACACTCTTCTTTATGTCCTTTGAAGAGAATTTTGTTCCCATTTGAAGTCCTTGGCCCTATTTATATGCGTCCAAGATTGCTCTAAGGCCGACACCTCCCACTTGGCCGCATGTCCAAGTGTCTCTTCCTTACACTATTAACACAATCTTGCATCAACGCAACCCAAGGTGTCTTGCTCCCTTTTTACCAACGCATAGCCTTCAACTTTGCATGTCTTCTTATGCATCCACTTCAATTGCTTAAGGCTTAAGATTTCTTCCCAACAAGCCACATGTCTGGATGACGTCCTTCATATGCGTTCATCCTTCATATGTGTCCGTCCAACTCAATATGCGTTTAACTAGGATGATGACCAACACCCTTTTCAATGCATACTACTAGCATCAGATATCCAACGCATAGCACATCACCAACGCATAGTGCATCACCAATGCATAGCACATCACCAACGCATAGCACATCACCAACGCATAGTGCATCACCAACACATAGCGCATCACCAACGCATAGCACATCACCAGCGCATAGTGCATCACCAACGCATAGCACATCACCAACGCATAGCACATTACCAGCGCATAGTGCATCACCAATGCATAGCACATCACCAATGCATAGTGCATCACCAACGCATAATATTGCACTGCCATATCCATCGTTGCTTACCATCGCATAGCACTGTTGCGTCCATCGCGTCCATCACTGCTTACCATCGCATAGCACTGATGCGTCCATCGCGTCCATCGCATCCATCGCTTCTTACCATCATATAGCACTACTGCCGCATCCATCGCGTCCATCGCATCCATCGCGGCATACCATTGCATCACTGCATGCCCTCGCATCACCGCAATCTACCAACGCATTCCTTCGACCGCATAGCATCGATGCATCGCATCACCGTGTGACACCAACGCATAATGCTTGTTGTATACCATCGACGCATACCTTCGATCGCACAACGCATAGCACCATCGCATGATGCCAACGCATAGTTGCTGCCGCATACCGTCGACGTATACCCTCATCACCACATGCCATCCATCGCCGCATGCTACCAGCACATCCCTTCGGCTGCATACTCTCATGTTCAATGCATCCATCACGCCTGCCTCCATCGCCGCATGCCTTTATCCATCGCATCCATCGCATCCAACGCATCCATCGCATCCATTGCGTCCAACGCATCCATCACATCCAATATATCCAACATTCAGCGCCCTTGGATGTGTAACTTGAGGCTGCCGCATGCATTTTCTAACCTCTTCAAGACCTTGGCTACTGTATGCACTACTAACCTCCTAAATAACCTCTCAAAGTCTAATGGCCAACGCATGGCACATACTAACGCATTGTCAAATACTTAGTCAAACTTCACTAATTAAAGCTTAACTCAAAACTACTCAAGGAAACTCTATTCAACACTTAGAAATTTCCTTCTCTTCAACATAGGATTTAACTTTCACTTAGTTAATTCCTTTTAACACCTGCTTAAGTAGGAATAATGGAAATCTGGGTTTCACATTTACTTCCCCCTTAAGAAAATTTCGTCCTCGAAATTTACTCGAACTAACTCCGGTTTAAGGTTCCACAACAACCACTGTTGTAACCTCTTATAACCTCGTCTATTACCACGATTCCACTGCGCTATTCTGATATCAACTTTCTTAGTTTGTCCAATGATACCTTACCTACTCTGATATCAACTTTCTTAGTTTGTCCAATGATACCTTACCTAGTCATCTCTAAGCTAGATGTTGAACCTAACTATCTACAACATAAACATTTCTATCTCAAATACTAATGAGAATAACTTTAATACATACTTACCTTCCTCGGTAGATCTTCAAGTAGCGTTGTGAGTTCCAGCTCCGGTTGCCTGCTAGGTCATGCCACTTCCACCATTCCTCTTAGTCTCAGTTTGACTAATTCTTAGGTTTCTATTTAAATCTTTACTCTACCACACTTCCCCTTGGTTTTACTAAATTTAATCCTCAAGTTTTCCTAACTCAACCCTCTGGTTTCCAAAAACATATACTTTGATACCAAACTAGTATCAACCCACCCTTCAACTTTCCCAGAAACTTATGCTTCAATACTAATGTCACACCCCGCACCAGATTACCCTCCTAATCTGGATGGAATGGTGACTGCAGCAATTACCAACCCTTTTGGTGACACTTACTGTCTATCTTACCTGTTAAATATTGCTCAAACCCTGAATACATACAAATTAACTCAGAATTTAACACATTCACATTACAGGGTTTCGCAGCATTGTTCATACATGGATATTACAACCTAGTGAGCCCCATCAAGAATACTAGTCACTAGATAGACACATGTATACTAACTAGCATAGGTCTTCAATTACGCTTCCTTCAAACTGTTTCTTTAAGTGGCAGAGCAGCAGCAGCAGAATAGTCTTTTGGGAACTGACCGCTACCTGAAAGAAAACATTGAAAACGTGAGCTAGAAGCCCAGTGAGTGACTTAATAAAAACATAAATCTCATTCTTAAACTGAAAGCTCGAAAACATAATACTGAAACTAAAATATATCAAGAAAACATGTACATAAAACCTTTACAATAATTGTATCTGAAACCTGAATCTTAATTGAAACCCTTACTTCGATCTCTTTATATTGAACTATGGCTAGGAGAGACCTTATGTCGATCTCTTTAAAAATATATTGATGGGCATCTCAAGCAACTTTCTCTAAACATTAGCATTGATAACTACTCTTAAACACCATTAAACATCATTATTCCTTAGTTGAGAACGAGCATACCTCGCTCTAGCTCCCAACGTCTGTTATCGGCCATGAGACCCATGCTTCGGCCTCTCTTTGTTGGTTTATAGCCTAGGAGACCCATACTTCGGCCTCTCCTTCAAAACTACCCACGTGTACGTGGAGGTTTCTATGTACTGTCAATACCTTAGGTACATTTATTCAGATACCTTTCTTACCTTCAGTACTCCTCTTCATTGTGTTTAAGAATATCAATGCATGTACTTTAGCAATCTTAGGTATATAAACATAACACATCAAGCTTAATTTTAACCCTAACGCATGCTTCATACTTTATAAAATAAGTTGGCTTAAATCGTGTTGAACGAGCTTGTAAAAACTATTAGCATGCGTTAGATATGGAAAACATACTTGGAAAACTTATACATTAGTAACGTCATGCGTTGATAAACATTCATAAGCATTAGCAATTCCAAACTATCCTTCTAGCTTAGGAGAAGATATGACTGCCTTTATCCTTAGTTGAGAATGAACTACTAGATCTAACCCTCAACGTCAACCTTAGTCGGGGAGAATCCTTTTGCTCAATCCATCAACGTCGTATTACCTATGTGCACGTGGTTATAACTAAGTATCGTCATACCTTAGGTACTTTTGCTCAGATACCTTCTCAAATGTCCTTCAGTATCGAGCTGCTAAGATACCTTCTCAAATGTCCTTCGGTATTAAGTTGGTCCGGTACCTTCTCGAATGTCCTTCGGTATCAAGTTGGTCAGATACCTTCTCAAATGTCCTTCGGTATCTGGTTGGACGGATTCTCATATGTCCTTCGGTATCGCGTTTTAAATAAAACTAGTCATAAATATTTAGTTGAACACTAAGGCTTAGTGCTCAAATCATCATACTAGTTCATCATAAAAAAGGAGTTACTTAAAATATGCTAAAAGTATTTGGACAAGATAACATATTTAAATCATGTCAATTTCCATGGAGAACATGCTTTACTTAGCATGAGAAATAGTTTCAAATATTTGTTGCTTGGCACTTCATATAAACACTTAGTATCACATAGTCACTCACAGCTCGTTGGCCTCTTAACGGGTTATACGCCTCTCCTAGCTCTTCTTGGCCTGAAAGGACATAATTCCTGGTTAAACTACTTAAAATTCTTAGCAAAATACCTCAAATAGTTAATTTACTAATGGAACTTTCATCATCAAAGACAGCTTTACTAACGAGATACTCATCATGAGTGAATTCTTCTCATGAGCGAGATCCTCATCATGAGTGAATTCTTCTCATGAGCGAGATCCTTTCATCCTAGCGATACTCACCTTTCCAGCGAGATTCAGCCTAATTTCTAGCGAGATTCCCTTCTAGAGCGAGATCCTCATCACAAAATTAGCGAGATTTTCTTCTAGAGCGAGATCCTCATCAAAAAATTAGTGAGATTTCTTTCTAGAGCGAGATCCTCATCACAAAATCTCGCTATAACTCTCCACAGTGGGCTGTTTGCTTGTTCTTCCCAAGTAGCTGTCTATTTATGCATAGATTCTCTGTTACAACTTCAAAAATTCATAACTCAAAATCCAGACTTTTTTTGAAGAAACTTCCTTCTACAAACTTGTTTAGAATTGAGTTAACTTTCTTACCTTAAAATTCCAGCAAAACATTTCTTATGGTTTGGCCTAGAGCTTCCAATCTTCACCTCGGGCCCTGATTAACCCGAGATTCTATCTCTTCTATAATTTCATCACTTTCTGTTCTTCTTCTCCTGCAATCTTTCTCCAGCAAGACAATTTTGAAAACTAGATTCTCCCAGCTTTCAAATGGCATCGATTTAACTGAATTTGCTTGTGTAGATTGTTGAAACCAAACTTTCGAAGTTTCTTTTTCCTTTTAATCTTCCTGCCACCTCCCGAATTCAAGGATTAACCGCCACGTGCCAAACCCATAAATGAGTTTCCTTATTTAACATGTTTTTCTTTTCCTTTCTCAACAACTCCTATAAATAATATGGATTTTCACTTACTAAATATTTAATATATCATTCCTTTGGCTAAACATGCTTGTTTAGGAAACTTAGAATTCGGGGTTTACACTTAGCTACATAAGAGCTTATTTCTTTCTGCTTCCATCCTCTATTCCTCCAAAAATCTGGCTTCATTTAACTCATTAGAAGACATCACATTACTTACTCTTACTTAAAGTAATTAGGGTTCGGGTTTTACAAATTCTTCCCCCCCCAAAAGAAATTTCGTCCTCAAAATTTGCTCGAACCTACTTATAACTTAGACTTTGACAACATCCTTTGATCGTAAACTTTACAACCTTCTTCTTTTCTTTCTTCTTCCCTCTTTTTACTACGCTTTCGCTGTGCTACTCTGATATTAACTTTGTTCACATTAAATAATACTAGTATGTATGAACAATTGATCATCATAGTTCACTGTATTTGTCACATCCTCTGGTGACTCTTCCGTTCTCCACTGAGTCATAATATTCATTTATTACTAGAGTGGTCCTTTTCCATTTACTAGCAATACCACTGGAATATTTTTTTCTAGTTGTCACACTTTTGAATTAGTTGCTAGCTGTGAAATCAATATTTATGTCAACTAGACTTCTCGACTTAACCGAAGGCACTCTTCTTAGGATGTCCTTTCTATCATACTTGGGAGAAAACATTCTTTGTACTATAACATTTCCCAACTATGGCTTACCATACTGTATACATAAGGTTTTCTTAACTGTACTAGTCCCTTGCTCAATTACAATTCAAACTTCGAGCTATTACCTAGAACATCAACAAATCTGGACCTTTTCCTTTTTGTCTTCTGCTGACCATTTTGTTCCTAACTTTTATACTCAACGTACCCCTGGTACATTTCGAGCTCACTGTTGCTCATTCTTTCCCTTCTCTTAGGAGTAATCTGACTAGGACTTTCTCTAGATTACATCATTTACTTTGAATTCATTGGAATAGACTTCACGTTTGCCACCAACCTCTGAGTAAACCTGCTATACACTCTATTTCTAGTGAGAAGTCTATGTTTACCTGTTTAACTCCCGACTTCCACTCAGGTACTAGTAGTGGATTGAGTAATCCTGTCGGCCTCTGCCCTTCAGGTTTCACTTGTTAACAAATCAAACATCACATAGTACTTTTCTTATTTTGCTAGATTATGTCTGAGTCTGTTAGTCTAGAGTAGCCGTTTTGCTCACTCCTTATCATTCTTTACTGCATTACTACTTAACTGGGAAGGAACTCCTCTGGTTCTTTTCCTACAATCATAACTTGCATTCTTAGTTGAGAGACAATCTTTACTCAATCCCTCAACATCAATTTATGGCTAGAATGGAGTGTTCTCGACACTATCAATCACAACTTTTCCCTTATTTGTACAATTCTAGTTCAAGTACTGTCATGCCTTAGGTACTATTGCTCAGATACCTTCTCCATGTCCTTCAGTATCGAGCTATTCAAATTCTAGGACAAAGCCTCAATACCTTCTCTATGTACTTCAGTACTGAGTTATTTATATTTACTTGCTTGCATATTCTTATCTCTTAATGACTTAGTTGCCCAAAACATTCTATACTAACGCATCCTTATGGTCATTGAAAAGCATAGTATAAATATAAGATTAATGTGAGATACGTTGCTTGGTAACTATTTGAAAATAGTTGTCATAAATAGCTTTCAGTAAACATACATTGTTAAACATTCATAAGCTTTAGAAATTTACTTAAAACATTTAAAGCATTTAGTGTCACTCACTCCTACTGCTAAAACCATATGACCAAGAAATACAACCTAGTCTAACCAGAAACCACATTTGCTGAACGTGGCATACAACTGCTTCTCTCGCAGTGTCTGCAAAACTATCCTCAAATGGTTCCCGTGATCTTCCCTACTACTTAAATACACCAATATGTTATCAATGAAGATTATCATGAACTGATCCGAGTAGGGATAAAATATCCTATTCATCAAGTCCATAAATACTGCAGGGGTATTCGTTAATTCAAATGGCATTATTAGGAACTTATAATGTCCATACCTCGTCCTGAATGCAGTTTTTGGAACATCTGCCTCTACCTTCAACTGGTGGTAACCTGATCTCAAATCTATTTTAGAGAAAATTGTGGCTCCCTTAGACTGATCAAAGAGATCACCTATACCAAGCAATGGATACTTGTTCCTGATCGTCACCTTATCCTAATGCCTATAATCTATACATAACTGAGAGTACCGTCTTTCTTCTTGATAGAAGACCGGCGCTTCCCGAGGTGATACACTGGATCTGATGTAACCCTTATTTATTAATTCTTGTCACTGAACTTTCAACTTCTTAAGTTCTTCTGGCACCATCCTCAATGGTACCTAAAAAATAGATGTTGTATTTGGAATTAAATCGATAGTAAACTCAACTTCCTTGTCAGATTGTAAATCTGATAACTTTTCAGGGAAAACATCCAGGAACTCTTGTACAATTGGTACATCCTCAGGTTTCATCTTCTCCTTTTATGAAACCGTCACATGAGCTAAATAAGCTTCCTAGCCTTCACTGTTGATATTAGGCTTTCTGAAAGTATTCCTTTGCTTCCTACAATTTCTGTCTCTTGCCTACTAAATCTCTCGAACATTATCCATCCTTAAAACAATTCATACAGTTGTAACATTTATTCGGAAAATCCATGCTCTAGAGTGACAACAATTCTAGGAAATCTAATGGAATCACTTCATAACTATACTTATCAACAACTACTCCAAAGCCTGTAAAACTCTTATACTATTACAACCTCTCCATACTATAATAATAATTACTTAGGGGAATGCTCTCCACAATCTTTCCTACAAGTAGTGCAACATGCTAGATAATAATGAAGGTATAGCACCATAAGCAACTAGTTCATAAATATACTGGTACATAAAGTTACTTTACCATTCACAACATTAGGTAACTTCTCTGCCGCCCAGTAGGACACTTCGTAAAACCTGCCCTAACCTGAGGTCGTCCTGCTTTCTTTCTCATTTTTCTTCTTTTAAATTCCTTCCTCAGCTTCTGAGCCACTAGGCTTATCTAGCGTCTGTAAAGTCATTCCGTGTTCTATCTGAACTCCTTGACCTAGCTGGGCATTCCTTCTTGAAATGTTCTGCTTGTCTGTACTAAAAACATACGTTTTTCCCTTTATAACATGTCCCTCAGTAAAACTTACCACAATCTGTACATAAGGGTTTCTTACCTGCACCAGCTACCAGTTCGATAGGATGCCAAAACCTTGATCTATCACCCATACTAATCATAAGTCTTGGCTTCTTCCTTCCTACCCTATGCTGACTTGTAGCTCTCTGTCCTTCATCAATACCTATTAGGTCATTCTCAATACTGTACTTCCTTTCCGAATCCGCCAGAATGGATTCGACACTTTCCGCCAACCTCTTGGCGATCCTGTTAAATATTTTATCCTCTAACTGAGGATCTGTTCCTGTCTGCGGAATCCTTGACTCCCCGCCTGAAGTCGTTTCCTAATTTACTAGGTCTTTACCTTTTCGTTCACTAACATTTGGATTCCCTCGAATCTCGAAACTTTTAAAGGTAGGGTCAGGGTTCCCGTTGTCTGTCTGCCTGCTCTACTTGCCACTTTTCTTGACATCTTCCTCTTTCTTAGGTAGTACACATGTTAAAGACTCAGGACTCAGACTTATATATATAAAGTTTTCCCCTCTTTTCCTAAAATCTTTTGCTCTGATACCAACTTGTCACACCCCGCACCAGATTACCCTCTTAATCTGGATGGAATGGTGACTGCAGCAGTTACCAACCCTTTTGGTGATACTTACTGCCTATCTTACCTATTAAATATTGCTCAAACCCTGAATATATACAAATTAACTCAGAATTTAACACATTCACATTACAGGGTTTCGCAGCATTGTTCATACATGGGTATTATAACCTAGTGAGCCCCATCAAAAATACTAGTCACTAGACAAACACATGTGTACTAACTAACATAGGTTTTCAATTACGCTTCCTTCAACCTGTTTCTTTGAGTGGCAGAGCAGCAGCAGCAGAATAGTCTTTTGGAAACTGACCGCTACCTGAAAGAAAACATTGAAAACGTGAGCTAGAAGCCCAGTGAGTGACTTAATAAAAACATAAATCTCATGCTTAAACTGAAAGCTTGAAAACATAATACTGGAACTAAAATATACCAAGCAAATGTGTACATAAAACTTTTACAACCATTGTATCTGAAACCTGAATCTTAATTGAGACCCCTACTTCAATCTCTTCATACTGAACTATGGCTAGGAGAGACCCCTATGTCGACCTCTTTAAAAATATATCGATGGGCATCTCAAGCAACTTCCTCTAAACATTAGCATTGATAACTACTCTTAAACACCATTAAACATCATTATTCCTTAGATGAGAACGAGCATACCTCGCTCTAGCTCCTAACGTCTATTATCGGCCATGAGATCCATGCTTCGGCCTCTCTTTGCTGGTTTATGGCCTAGGAGACCCATACTTCGACCCTTCCTTCAAAACTACCCACGTGCACGTGGAGGTTTCTATGTACCGTCAACACCTTAGGTACATTTATTCAGATACCTTTCTTAACTTCAGTACTCCTTTTTATTGTGTTTAGGAATATCAACGCATGTACTTTAGCAATCTTAGGTATATAAACATAGCACATCAAGCTTAGTTTTAACCCTAACACATGCTTCATACTTTATAAAATAAGTTGGCTTAAATCGTGTTGAACTAGCTTGTAAAACTATTAGCATGCGTTAGATATGAAAAAACATACTTGGAAAACTCATACATTAGTAACATCATGTGTTGATAAACATTCATAAGCATTAGCAATTCCAAACTATCCTTCTAGCCTAGGAGAAGATATGATTGCCTTTATCCTTAGTTGAGAGTGAACTACTAGATCTAACCCTCAACGTCAACCTTAGTCGGGGAGAACCCTTTTGCTCAATCCCTCGATGTCGTATTACCTATGTGCACGTGGTTATAACTGAGTACCGTCATACCTTAGGTACTTCTGCTCAGTTACCTTCTCAAATATCCTTCAGTTCGAGCTACTAAGATACCTTCTCAAATGTCCTTCGGTATTAAGTTGGTCCGGTACCTTCTCGAATGTCCTTGGGTACCAAGTTGGTCAGATACCTTCTTAAATGTCCTTTGGTATCTAGTTGGGCGGATACCTTCTCAAATGTCCTTCGGTATCGTGTTTTAAGTAAAACTAGTCATAAACATTTAGTTGAACACTAAGACTTAGTGCTTCATCATACTAGTTCATCCATCATACTAGTTCATCATAAAAATGGAGTTACTTAAAACATGCTGAAAGTATTTGGACAATATAACATATTTAAATCATGTCAATTTCTATGGAGAACATGCTTTACTTAGCATGAGAAATAGTTTCAAACATATGTTGCTTGGCACTTCATATAAACACTTAGCATGAGAAATAACTTCAAAGAAATCATGGTTTCTAAATCATTAAAGCATTAAATTATCACATAGTCACTCACAGCTAGTTGGCCTCTTAACAGGTTATACGCCTCTCATAGCTCTTCTTGGCCTGAAAGGACATAATTCCCGGTTAAACTACTTAGAATTCTTAGCAAAATACTTCAAATAGTTCATTTACTAATGAAACTTTCATCATCAAAGACAACTTTACTAACGAGATACTCATCATGAGTGAATTTTTCTCATGAGCGAGATCCTTTCATCCTAGCGATACTCACATTTCCAGCAAGATTCAATCCAATTTCTAGCGAGATTCCCTTCTAGAGCGAGATTCTCATAAAAAAAAATTAGCGAGATTTCCTTCTAAAGCGAGATCTTCATCACAAAATCTCGCTATAACTCTCCACGGTGAGCTGTTTGTTTGTTCTTCCCAAGCAGCTGTCTGCTTATACACAGATTCTCTGTTACAATTTCAAAAATTCATAACTCAAAATCCAGACTTCTTTTGAAGAAACTTCCTTCTACAAACTTGTTTAGAATTGAGTTTTACCTTAAAATTCCAGCCTAAAATTCTTTATGGTTTGGCCTGGAGCTTCCAATCTTCACCTCGGGCCCTGATTAACCCGAGATTCTGTCTTTTCTATAATTTCATCACTTTTTGTTCTTCTTCTCCTGCAATCTTTCTCCGACAAGACAACCTTGAAAACTAGATTCTCCCAGCTTTCAAATGGCACCGATTTCACTAAATTTGCTCGTGTAGATTGCCAAAACCAAACTTTCAAAATTCCTTTTCCCTTTTAATCTTCCTCCCGCCTCCCGAATTCAAGGATTAACCGCCACATGCCAAACCCATAAATGAGTTTCCTTATTTAACATGTTTTTCTTTTCCTTTCTCAACAACTCCTATAAATAACATGAATTTTCACTTACTAAATATTTAATACATCATTCCTTTGGCAAAACATGCTTGTTTAGGAAACTTAGAATTCCTTTGGCTAACCTCTCAAAGTCCAATGGCCAATGCATGGCACATACTAACGCATTGTCAAATATTTAGTCAAATTTCACCAATTAAAGCTTAGCTCAAAACTACTCAAGGAAATTCTATTCAACACTTTGAAATTTCCTTCTCTTCAATATAGGATTTAACTTTCACTTAGTTAATTCCTTTTAACACCTGCTTAAGTAGGAATAATGGAAATCCGGGTTTCACAAGATACATGTTTTTTAAAAAATAAGTGCAATGAAAAGCTAATAAAAAACATGTTCGGGGTTTCTTTTAGCCTCAATTAAAGAAGATTAAATTATGAGATTCCATCTCAAAACTAATTGACAATTAAAGGAGTAGTTCATCTATTTTATTAAGAGTGTGAGGCTCCTCGATTTTTTTTCAATGTGGGATCTTCAACACCGATATTATTATTAACAATTAACAATTATAGTGTCGTAGATAATGTTAACAAATATAAGGGCCATGCAAAGTAACGTTGATTATGAAGAAAAGGATGGAAGAACATTGTTTTGCAATTGAGGTATGATGTTAGAGTTTACATTTGAAATCTTGTTTTGAAGATAGTGTATTTTCCTATTATTCAGACTTCAAATTTCTTGATTATTTTTCCCTTTTTTTTTTTTTTGGCTTAAATATTTTCATAAATATACAATTGCGTACTTCAGGTTGTAGTTGGAACTTTTTTTTCTTTCGCAGCGAGATTCATTAGTATGAATTATTTGGTTCTAAATACCCATAGATTCTAGATTTGATACGGTATATTTGTCAATGAATTTCTATAGAATTTCACTTAATTTAGAAACTGGTCAATAATCCAAAATAAAATCAATTTGATCTTTTTTAAAACATCCCACTCAAGATGCTTGTTTACTTAGTTGCCTCATTTTAACTTGAGAAATTGTATTTGAGTAGCAAATTGAGTTTAGGAATTTGCAGGCATGTCTTTTGGATTTTTAAGTTTGTAAATATGGTAAAATAAAGTTTCACAATTGCCACCTTTGATTAAATCAACCTGACAGCGAAAGGCTTTGAAGGCATAGTCGTAGAAGTCGATTTTGGCGTCGTCGTGGGTTTTTTGGGTCAGAGGATGGCGTGGACATGGTAGTTTCTGGTGGTTGGAGCTCGATTGCCACATTCATCAGCTTGGCAGCAAAGCCATCTAAGGGCTTCGAAGGCGTAATCGTAGAAGCTCGATTTCAGGCGTTGTCATGGGTTTTTTGGGTCAAAGGACAACGGAGACATGGTAGTTTCCAATGGTTGGAGCTCGATTTCAGGTGGAGTGGTGGCTGGCTTGTTTGAAGAGAGATATTGGGGCGAAGAGGTCTGTTACTTTTGAAGAAGTCTAGATCTTTTTTAAAAAAATAATAATAAAATAAATTAAAAATTAAAAAAATCTAAGTGTTATCACTTTAATTCAAATGTGTCAACTGTGCATCAAGAGGTATCGAATGTATGAATGGGTACAAGTGTATCAGATGTATCAAGTATATATCAAGTGTGTATCAAACATATTAGGTGAATAAAGTATATTCATACATTTTTTACATTTCCTGTCTTAAATCCTAGACTAAGCTTGTTTTTTGTTATTTTTACAAAACTAAAAGGTTTGAATCATAGGCCTAATATTAATAACTTGTTTGGTCCGTTTTGCAACTACCCCTATTAACTTTGAGGGAATTAGTCCATAGTTGACATTTTTCTAATATATCTAAAAGTAATATTTCTATTAAAAAAAGCACTAAAACAAATGAAAATGGATAGAAACTATCTAAATTAATTTGTGAGATTTTAATTATAACTTCGTATAATTCATCATTTTAATTAAGGTAATTATTTTAAATAAGGTAATTATTTTAAATGATAAAATTGTTGAAAATATTTTTAAGTATCAAGATGAACATTAGTGGATGATTAAATTGTGATAGGCATCCATCAAACACTTTATGTCTATCACGCCATTTTCCTATATTTATAAATAAATGGGTTCTTTTTCCTTTATCTAAAACCAGCCTTTTCTAATTAAGTATTTTGATAAATATAGGTAATATTTATATGATTAATAACAGATGATAGGAAGAAAAATATTAATTGCAAAATATTGAAATCGTATAAAAATACCAAATTCATACACAACTCCATGATATTGCATTAAATTCTAAAAAAACATCAATAAAATTATAAAATTATGTCGGAGAGGTAGAGAGAAAAAACAATACAAGGAAAGAGAAATGAGGGGCCAAGAGAGAGAGAAAGCGAGATTGTAAAAGATTACCAAGGTTTCTCGACCATATTTTAGACATTTGTTGGTTCAATTCATCTCAATATCTATTTTAGTTTAATAAAGTCTCAAATGTTAACTTATCATTCAATTAAAAAACTTAAACTAATAAGTGATGGTACGTATTCTAAACATCGATACTTCATCATCCTTAATAAACTCTGGAAAGTTTTTCTCTAAGTTCTTGACAAAGGAGGCATGTGTTTTCAAGTAATTCATTCAAAAAAAATTTAACTAATAATGTGATTGAAATATAACTTTATTCATTGAAAGAGAAAGATACCCCAGTACTCCATACAGACCTCAATGCAAAGAATCTCCTCCAACTAAGACTGCAATTGCTTTGTACATTTCAAATGAAAATGAAATGCCAAAGACAGATGTCAAAAACATGTATTACAACTTGGATGCACAATTACAAGAGTTTAATAAATAGTAGAAGGATGGTACCTTTGACTTAAATCTCTCATCCACCTGCATCACTTTTTTCCCCTCTTTCACTTGTATAGCTGCTTGAATCTTTTGCAGGCTTCCAAAACGTTCTCCCTGTGACCAAAAGCACTTACCCTGATGAATCCTTCACCACCAGGTCCGAAACCACTTCCAGGTGTTGTCACGACATGTGTTTTCTCCAGTATCTCAGCAAATACATCCCACGAACTCCGGCCAGGGAAATGAACCCACACATACGGAGCATTCTTCCCTCCATACACGTTAAATCCAAGCGAGTTAAATGTGTCCATTATGATACTAGTATTTTCTTTGTAAAACCCAATAACCCCACGCATAGCCTGCAAGCAGAAATCGATAAATTTCATGATCATCGGTAATTTGTTGAGCAGATATCATATACGAATTGTAGAGTGTTCCATAAAGTGCTCCAAATTAGAGTCGCTGGATAAGAACGTTTGGTGTTTGTTGGGCTTGGCATGGAGCCGGTGAGACACAGTGGAGGAGGTGCCTTTTGAATTCTCCTTTTAGGAAGAAAGGCAAAATTTTGTGGTAAGCTAGTTTCTTTGCAATTCTGTGGAGTCTTTGAGATGAGAGAAATAATAGAATTCTTAAAGAGGTCAAGAGATCCGGTCGAAGATGTTCGGGAGGTGACTAGATTTAATGCCTCCTTACAAGTGTGTCAATTACTGGGCATTTTCATAATTATGAATTTATGATCTTGGTCTTGTTCCTTTTGATTCGAGTGGACGTTATTGTAGTTAGAATCAGACCTTTTTTTCCTGTCCGGGCTTGGTTTTTTTGTCTTTGTATATCTTTCCTTTCTCTAAATGAAAGTGTGGTTTATGTCCGATTAAATAGATAAAGTGCTCCAATTTTTTCTCGGTCATTTCAAGGGATTAAAATAATTGTGCATGTTTTATATTTCTATTAAACAAATTGAAGAAGAAACCTCAAGCCCGTCTGGTGAAAGACAAGCCAAGCCCCCAGCTTGGGCAATGTTGGATGCACCGTTGAAGCAAGTACAAACAATGCGGTTGAAATCTTTAGCAACGGGAAATCCATCAGAAAACAGGAGCTCCTTTGGAACAACTGTCCAACCAAGACGAACTCCAGTAAATCCAGCATATTTGCTAAATGATGATGTCTCAATTGCAACCTGCAAAATGGAAAATAGGCCATGCAGCATCACATAAATTGGCTGTTATTCCCCAACTAAAGCGAAAGCAAATAAATAATGGAAGGCTAGGCAAATTAAACATCCAAATATCTATCCTATCACCTAACGTAAACTAGAAGCCAAATTTCTTCTTGCTACATAATTTCAAGCCTTTCTAAGGTCATAAATTGATTTCCTACTCTATCATCTCCATTCTCTACTAATCCTTCGAACGTATGATTCCATTTGGAGAGAGATTCAAACAGAAGTGTCTTGATAAAAAGTCTTCTGCCTGTTATTCCTAAATTCAGCTAATGAGCTTGTCCGTCTATGTTCTCATGAAGCATTGTGATTTTGCTCCAGCCTGCAGATATGCTAAGAATATTCGTGGATGGTTGGATACAATAGCATTTTGATTTTCAAGAATAGTAAAGCAATTTTATTTTAAGGAAGAGAATTGCTGCTGTTGATTTTTCTTGCATTAAAAAATGAGGTATGTACGCTTTCTGAATGATATAATTGAAATGTGGAATCTCATGATGAAACCAGATCATCACAAGATATAAATATCAGAATCCAAACAATATAGAGGGGATTTAGGTAAGTTTTATCTTTGTGCTTTAATTTGATGTGTCAGATAAAGGAATGACAAAAAATGTCTTCTCTCCTCTTTTCTCTCTCCTAGCCCATCCCCCTGCCTATCTCTGGTAATTCTCCAGCAATCTAAGAGGAATATTGGGGAGATGGTACTACATCATCATCCCCCCTCACCATCCTTCAACCATTGATAGGAAAACACTTTCTATTGAAATCTCACATGGAGTTAGAATCACCGAAGCTTCTAGGGACAAGTCTTTTACACTCTCAGTTAAGAAAGAATCCCTCTCTTGGTTACACACTACTCTCTCTTCTTTGATAGAAGCTCCTTTAAACCAAAAATTCTTCAACAAGTCTCGAACGATTGAATATGATCTTTGGGTGGAAAAAATCTCCGACCAGAAGGGTCATTTTGTTGAGATCACCATGCTTGGAGTTAATGGAGGGTTAATGATGGCAACAACAAAGTTGCCTCTCTTCTTAAGGTACCAAACACATAACCCATCATGCAGCAGACCAACAATATATCTACATCTTTATCTTACAACGATGCCCTCCATAATCTCAAGAAGCCTTGTGAACAGCAAAAAGCGCCCCCCCCCCCCCCCCCCCCCCCCCCCCCCCCCCCCCCCCCCCCAGCCCCCCCCCCCCCGCTCCCCCCCCCCCCCCCCCCCCCCCCCCACAAAAAAAAAACAGAGCACACTACCCTCTTCATTTCCTCCCCAGTCTAGTGAACTTGCAGCTTTCTACTTTCATACAGCCATCATCATCATCCGCTAGAACTTCCACAACAATTGGTTCGAAATTTCAAGGGCTCTACAAAGGGAAGTGTTCAACTTTGGCTCCATCAGCCCATTACAACCCAACAAGGCCATCTTAGCAGTTGAAAGTAAGGAACAAACCTTGATTTTAAGCAATATCCATTACTGGTATAAGGTTGGTTCTTTTATGGTGAAATTCAAACAATGGAGCATTGAGGCATAGTACAAAAATCAGATGATGCCATCATATGAAGGATGGATGTTAGAAATCGCCTGCTTGATAGATGGTCTTTTGATTCCTTCAAATATATTGGTGATCTTTGTGGGGGGTTTTTTGGAAGTAGCAAAGGAGACTTTATCCTGTATGGACATGATGGAAGTTTATTTTGAAAGTGGAGAAAAATCAACTTGGGTTTTTACCAGCCACTATCCTCCTTCCTTCTTCATCCCCATTAACCCCTTTTCCGAAAGCTTTTCCTCACATAGGGTACATTGCTGAGAAGCATGGTGTGATTCCATGGCTTGCGCGTGAACCGTGCGTGGATGTCCACTCTCCCCCTCCCCCTACATAAAGGACAAACCCACATTATCTCACCTAGGACACTACTGAACAACAGTACCATCGAGAACCCATACCTTCCTTCTGCAGTACCTTTATCAGCCGATTCTCCTCCATCAGTTTTGACCTTATCCCCCTTTACACGTCAGCTACAACTGACATTACCAAACCCTCTACCAATAAAACTTACCATCTATTGCTGCTGAAAAGTATCAGCCTTTATTTAACCCATCCCTCCACATCAATTGTCCCATCTGAACAACAATGTGCCTCCCTAAAGCAACCTTCTCCATCCGTTTTCCATAACTTTCCATCACCCTCTGTCAAACCAACAACCCTTCCCCTTCCATCTACTTCTTTGCCCATCAACAAGACTTTTCACCCTTCATCAACAGCCCCTTGCTTTCTTCTCCACCCTCTGAAAAACCTTCCTTTTCCCTTCCCAATCCTGATCCATCTTGAAGTACCACCATCAACATTCACCCCTTTCCCAATAAACATACTATCTTCACTCTGGCATCAAGCACTCCATCACCATCATTGCTAACCGGATGCCGACACTGATGCCTATCTGTCTAGCCCCATTCCTACTCCATCTAATTCTCCACATCCCTCTTCCATCTATGATCACGTGGGGGAAAATTGGTACGATTTTGTCCATCCTTCAACTGTTGGTCCTTTTAACCCAACTCCACATTTGATTGCTCTGGCCCCTTGGCTTAGAGATCTTGGTCTTTGTATAATAGCAATCCCAACAAAGGAGCATCCGAATCGGTTAACAGAAAAGAAGAAAAGAGGCTTGAGAGAATTATGGAATCAAGAAAGCTCTATTTCATATGACAAAAAAACACAATTATTGCTTAGAGAGGGGTCTTTATCAGTATGACACCAGAGTTTTGGAATGTGTGCTCTGTTATTGATGGAACTCTTTCCTCTCAAGTGGGCTTCGTGGAGTATTGGTCATAATCATTTTGATGCACACCTTCCCCAAGATTGTTCTGCTGCTTTTGTTTTTTGGTCCAGACTGCATCGATTGAATCTCATCTTTTTTGGATTGGCTTGTATCTTTTAATTATCCTTTCCTTGTACATCCCTGATAATATCTTGCTTTTTTGGGTTCTGCATTTGTTTGTATTCAAGTATTATCCCTTATGGGTTTATCCCTTTGTATTCTTTAGATATTTCATTCATCAATGAAATTGTTTCTTATAAAAAAAATTCTAAAAAAACCCAAACAATATAGTGGATCTATACATAATGGTAGGATAACCAGAGATACGTATTTGAACTGCGAGAGATTCAAAACTTCAACCCAACTATATTGTGGAGTTGGCAATCAGAATGAAATTACCTATCACGTAAATCTGATACCAAGTGCAGACATTAAAAAAGTAGTCTAACGAAATTTACCTCCTTCGCTCCAGGAATTTCAAAGATAGATTTTGGATTATCGTCCGATATATACATTGCATATGCAGAATCATAGACTATAATTGATCCATTCTTTTTAGCAAACTGCACCAATTGGGTCAGCTGTTCCCTAGTTGCAGAAGAGCCGGTAGGATTGTTTGGTGAACAGAAAAATATGATATCTGTCCGGGGAACCTTAGATAGATCAGGAAAAAATCCATTTTCTGGTGTACACCTCATGTATTCAATATTGCCATATTTTTCAACATCCTTCTGGTACAGTCCAGTCTGCCCCAAGATGACGCTCGAGTCCACATAAGCCTACAGTTCAACAAATTCTTGATTAGAAATTGAGTCAGCAGAGGTTGGTATGAAGTTCTACAACCTAAACAATACATACCTTTGGAAGTTACAACATAACAACCAAGAAAACATAAAACAATATGTGAGAGAATGGAGTAACAAACGGTACCGATATCAAAACATCTTTGCTAAGTTTAAAAAACAAATTATATTACTATTTATGATTTGGGCTAAAGTGAACATATCCTGTGAGCTAAAGTGAGTAAACCTACAAGCAAAGTTATCAGCAAATGCAAATGCAGTTGCAGCTTGTATAACAGTAAAAATGAGACAAACATAATGATTGACAAAAGAAGAGCTTGAAATTTTTCAAATGATCATTTAAGTAAATGTTTCATAGTGATAGAAAGGTGGTTTGGCAAAATATTACAAGTGTACCAGTTGATCATAAAAAATTTTCATTAATGAGAAGAGCAAATCACCGGGTATGATGGGTCTTGCACTGCCATTGACACGTTGGATCCAAAAACAAGCTGCCAAAAGTGGGAAGAGAAGTTAAATAGTAACAAGATGACAGAAATGATTACCCAAGCTATCTTATATATTTTAACTAAGTTTAGTAATTGTTTATCAACATTAAAATTTTTAAAAATAATAAATAATAAATTAAAAATTAAAAATTGTTGAAAATAGAAAGGTTATGCGGATGAAAGATGTTCCAAACTAAAACAAACCATACCTGAAGGCGTGTTATGTCACATTTTGCACCATCAGAGACGAAGATATCATCTTCTTCTATGCCAAGGTCGCCATAAAATGTTTTGCCGATTAAAGTTCTCACTGGCTATACAAATCAACATCTAAATTAGAACTTTCAATCGTGGAAACATATGACCCAAAAGAAGCCAAATCATCAAGTCAATGCAAAAATGATGGAGAACATTTGTTAACACAATAATGCAGCTACTATACTTCAGGCAATGTAATCAGTTATTGACAGAATTTAATTTGAAACTACACAAGCATTAAGGTGGCAAAAGTTTCTGACAGAAATCATTGACAAAGGCAGATGCCTGATGAAAGAGGCATGTGATCAAGATTCCGGAATATCATTGCTGGACTTCAGCCGAAACGAAGTATTTAAATTGTTGCAGGTCCAGGAAAAATACTGAGGGTGCCTTTCACAACATCAATCTGTCTTTCCTATTTGATCATGCTAACCTTATTTTTTTTCTAAGTGGAAACATTAATTAGAGCAACATGAAAAAGTACAACCTACCCAAATATTAGAAACTTCAGGGTAAGATGTCAAACGCACAATTTCAGTTAAAAAAAGCCAGCAGGAGTAATGGTTATTCGGTAACTGAATTGCATACCTTTTCCCCCTGCTCAGCCCCATAGCCACTGTAACCCTCCAGTGTGGACAATGCATGTGATCTCTGCCAAAGAAGGAAACAGGAGAGTCATAGATGGATTAAAAAAAGGAAGGGGGAAAAGCCTAATGATATAAGGTGTATGATCGACAGGAGGTTCTTATCTTCTGGCATGAAAGCAGTTCCAGAAAAAACCCACCAGTTAGTGCAGATAGTTGGAAGAAAGAAGTATGTGTAAATTGGACACCACAGAATACTATTAACTCAAAGAAAATGAACTTAAAAAATAAATAAATAAAATAAAATAAAATCTTGAAAGTTGCGGTAAGTTCAATAGAACGAGACCAATTTACATGCAAATGTGTAAGAGGAAAGGACTTATTCCAATGGGAAGGAGGGGCAGTGCAGTATTACTACCCTAGTAAGCTGATAATAGAAGAGACGAGTCTATCCTAATTACAAATGATCAGACCATACGAAAGTCAAGACCAATTACCATTAGCAAGGTTCATATTTTCATTATGATGTTAAGTTAAATATTTTAAAGACCCGACCAACCTTCCTTCTCATAAAATTTGACGAAATTCAACTTCAACTGGTATCCCTGGACCAAAATTACTGTTTTTTGACAGAGATGGCTCATTATTCTTACACCTGTTCTGATTTGAGAGTTACGATAACCAGACGCAGAGATTTATCCGTACCTTTGCCATGGCCGACGTAATAACCTCAGGAATAGGCTCAGTAGTGTCACCAATTCCAAGGCTAATTACTTTCGCATCAGGATACTTGAGCAAATGCGCATTCCTTCTCCTTGCAATCTATATTATTAGATATACACATATAAACTACTATCACAAAAACTAATACATAGCAATGACATCGATATTACAAAATAAAAAGAAAACCAAAAAACTGGAGCATATGAATTCATCAACAGCAAGTTCTAGAACCTTGAGAAAAATGCACCACGCACCTCAGGGAAAAGATATCCAGCTTGAAGTTTGGCCATGTTCGCATTTCGAGAGACCGCTGTTTTGTAGGCTTAAGAACAGAAAAAAAAAAAAACAAAAAACAAAAAACAAAAGAACGCCAATAAGAAGATGAAGTAGAAGCAGGTAATTTCTCGTCATTGCTTCAATTATCGAAGACATCATTTCTTTCATCAACTGACAATGTATTAACAGTTCGAAATTGAAGTTTTTTCATGTATCTTATAAATTCAATAACAAGCTGCCATTTCTACAATACCAGTCTTGAAATCTTGAGACGTTGCAACACACTTGCAAACGCCAGCGCTTTTTCCCGGCAACGGCAACGATACCGTCGGATTCCTGTAGTAGAAAGAAGTTAGTTTTGTATGATAATCTAAGCAAAGAAACACGGCGCATACAGAAGTTCCAGGATTGATTGAAAACAGAAAGGAAAGAGAAATGAAAGAAGAAGTACTTGGCATTGAAAGTGGAATGGGAAAAGAAAGCGGATGAAGACGATGAAAGTGCAGCTGAAGATAAGTTGTGAGTAGCTGCCATTTTTTCCTGTACCGGATGAAGCAGAAATGTGTTAAGTTCAGTTAGATGATGTCCTCTTCCAAGTTGCCGGTTAAGCCAACACTGAAACCCTAAAATTTGGGTAGTTCAAGCAAACGATGTCGTTTCATATTAACAATTATTTTTCAAAGAAAAAATTACACTGAAAAGCAAACAACGTCGTTTCATACCTTTTTTTCTCCTTTGAGACGTCACAACTTATACGCCGTCTCTAAGCTTTTGAATCTGACTAGAGATGTTTAATTTTCCTAGATTTCCCGATTAGCCAGAGAATGGGGAGGGAGTGGGGGAAAAAATATTTCTGTGAGCTAAATGGGGACGGGTCTGCCCTGTTCCCCGTCCCCACCCCGATTAGCTTTTATATATTTATTTAGTATAGTTATTTAAAAATTGATTATTTATTGGGAAGCATAATGAATATATTTAATTGAATGTTTAAATTTAGATACAAATGATTTAATTTATATTTATTTCTTTCTACTAAAAAATAATTAACTTTTGTAGGCCAAAATTTGAAGCTAATTTATCTATTAAATTCAAATTGTCAATAATAAACTAACCATAATAAACAATTTGGTAAATAAAGTTAATTATTTATTTAAAATTTACTCAATCTAAATTAGATTGTTTTTACAAAAAAAAAAAAAAAAAAAAAAGTAACAGGGACCCGATCCCGCGAATTCCGCGGGAAATCTCCGCCCCGATTCCCGTGGGGAATTTCACGGGGATGGGAAATGAAATGGGGAGCGGGGATGGGGGGAAGTGGGGAATGGCATCCCCGACCCCACCCCGCCCCGTGGACATCTCTAAATCTGACAGAGAATTTTGTACGGATGTGTCCAATTTTAAGGCTAATTCGAAATTTGACTCATCTTTCATAAATATCAAATTTTGATCTTTTGATGACGTCAGTCACATGTGAAATATTCGTTTAGTCTCCAAAATGCTTGAAGTTGCGCACACATCGCATATTCTCACTCGTTCATCTTGTTTCGGACTCATTTCTCTCGTTCATTCCTCTCGTTAGAATGCCCATTGGAAGAAACCGTTGGATTCTCGCGTATTCCTATTGTTTTTTACTTTTTCTTCTCGTGTCTTCCTCTCGTTCATCTTCGGACAGAAATTGAACATTTTAAATCTCAATTTTCAGTCCGACTCCCTCATTCTTTTCGCTTCATCTTCTTTCCTCTCGTTTCTGCATCTCATTCTTTATCAATTTCCCACCAATTTTCATGTAATTAATAGTCATATGAATTTCGAAATACTTTGAAAACCCTACAAATATTTCAAATCAATTTAATGAAAAGTGTTGTGCACGCTATGTCCCACTAAGATAACAAAACATTTTGTTAAATCGAGTATCATTCATACTAATAACACATTCTCTCTAAAAAAAACCATAACATTTAGTTGTAAAGTTTCCCAGAAAAACGAATTTGTAACAGTCTAATTGTTATTGAATCAACACATACAAGCAATTTCACACATCAAGTAAGTATAAACATGCACTGTGTTGTTTCTCATTTACTTAAATCGTACAAGTCGTGATAGGGACAGTTTGTGTCACATCCCACCCCAGATTACCCTCTAAACCTGGGTAGAATGGTGACTGTAGCAGTTACCAACCCTTTTGCTGGCACTTACCGCCTAACTATCCTATTAACTTTTACTCAAACCTTGAATACATACATATCATCAATATACCAACATATTAACTCGAAACTTAACAGATTTACATTACAGGGTTTCACAACATTGTTCATACATGAATATTACAACTTAGTGGGCCTTATCTAGTATACTAGTCACTAGATAGACACGTGTTTACTAACTAACATAGGCTTTTAATTACGCTTCCTTCAACCTGTTTCTTTGAGTGGCAGAGCAGCAGTAGAATAGTCTTTTGGGAACTGACCGCTACTTGAAAGAAAACATTTGAAAACGTGAGCTAGAAGCCCAATGAGTGACTTAATAAAAATATAAATCTCATGCTCAAAACCGGAAGCTTGAAACCATAATATTGACACTAAAGTATACCAAGCAAATGTGTACATAAAACCTTTAAACCACCATTAAACATCATTATTCCTTAGTTGAGAACGAGCGTACATCGCTCTAGCTCCCAACGTCTGTTACCGGCTAAGAGACCCATACTTCGGCCTCTCATTCGAAACTACCTACAGCACATGGAGTTTTCTATGTACCGTCAACATCTTAGGTACATTTATTCAAATACCTTCCTTACCTTCAGTATCCGGCTCACTTAAGGTATCAAGTTCTCGAATATAGCATAAAAAACTCTTTAGGATACCTTCCCTACCTTCAGTATCCCTTTTCATTATGTTCAGGAATACCAACGCATGTACTTTGACAATCTTAGGTACATCAAGCTTCATTCAACCTTAGCTTTAACCTTAATGTATGCTTCATACTTTGTAAAATAAGTTGACTTAAATCATCTTGAACTATCTTGTAAAAACTATTAGCATGCGTTAGATATGGAAAACATACTTGGAAAATTCATACATTAGTAACATCATGCATTGATAAACATTCATAAGCATTAGCAATTCCAAACTATCCTTCTAGCCTAGGAAAAGATATGACTGCCCTTATCCTTAGTTGAGAGTGAACTATTAGATCTAACGCTCAATGTCAACCTTGGTCGGAGAGAACCCTTTTACTCAATCCCTCGACATCGTATTACCTACGTGCACGTGGTTATAACTGAGTATCGTCATACCTTAAGTATTTGACTAGGATACCTTCTCATTGTCCTTCAGTATTCTTAGGATACATTCTCATTGTCCTTCAGTATCCATTATATAACTAGTCATAAACATTTAGTTGAAAGGATGCCTTCTCATTGTCCTTCAGTATCCGTCATATAACTAGTCATAAACATTTAGTTGAAAGGATACCTTCTCATTGTCCTTCAGTATTCGTCATATAGTTCTAGTCATAAACATTTAGTTGAAAGGATACTTTCTCATTGTCCTTCAATATCCATCATAAACATTTAGTCGAACACTAAGGCTTAGTGCTCGAATCATCATACTAGTTCATCCATCATACTGGTTCATCATAAAAATGGAGTTACTTAAACATACTGATAGTATTTGGACAAGAAAACATATCTAAATCATGTCAATTCTATGGAAAATATGTTTTACTTAACATGAGAAATAGTTTCACAAATATATTGTTTGGCAATCAATTTAAACACTTAGCATGGGAAATATCTTCAAGAAATCATAGTTTCTAAATCATTAAAACAGTAAGTCATCACATAGTCACTCACAATTCGTTGGCTTCTTAACAGGTCATACGCCTCTCCTAGCTCTTCTTGGCCTAAAAGGATATAATTCCTAGTTAAAATACTCAAAATTCTTAGCAAAATACCTCAAATAGTTCATTTACTAAAGGAATTTTCATCAACAAAGACAACTTTACTAGCGAGATCCTCCTCATGAGCAAGATCAGCGAGATCAAGTTTTTCCTGGCAAACTGTCATCCTAGCGATACTAACCTTACCAGCGAGATTCAGCCCAATTTCTAGCGAGATTCCCTTCTAGAGCAAGATTCTCATCACAAAATTAGTGAGGTTTCCTTCATTAACGAGATCCTCTTTCTCTATATGAGTTGTTTGCTTGTTCTTCCCAAGCAGCTGTCTGCTTATTCACAACTTCTTTGTTACAATTTCAAAAATTCATAACTCAAAATCCATCCCTCTTTTGAAGAAACTTCCTTCTACGAACATGTTTAGAATTGATTAGCAATATTACCTTAAAATTTCAGCTCGAAATTTCTCGTCGTTTAATCTAAAGATTCAAAATTTCATCATTGGTCCCAATTCAAGAAGCTGCCTGCTTGTTCAACAATTTCCAGTTTAAATTTCAAAATTATATAACTCAATTTCTAGGCCTCATCTTAAAATATTTCATTCTATAAGGTTGTTTATAACTAAGTTAACAATATTTCCTCAAATTTTTAGCTCAAAACGCTTCGTAATTCGTTCTGAAGCTTCCATTCTTCACTGATGGCCTAGATTCACCCGAGAAACAAACCCTTTGTCTTTATTTTGCCCCTTCGGCCTTATTCTGGCAAGTTTTCCTTTCAACGGCCCAGCCACAGAAAATAGACACACAGAGCTTTCGAATGCCACTGAAATTACATGAATAGCCTAAGTAGTTTGTCCAAACCAACCCAATGAACTCGACTTTCTTGCTTATATTACCGCCCAAAATCCAGCATGAACCCTCCTTGTGCCACCTGACCCACTATTGGTGATGAAGGGCTAGGATTTAGCAAATTTCCTTTTGCTAACTTCACTCACAATATGTCTTCAGCACCATCATTAGACGGCATGGTCTCATTCATATACTTATTATGCATCCATCATCAAGCATGACCTTCCTTAGCCTAGCTGAGTTTTGTCATAATTTTACCCTTAGCTACCCAAGAGCTCATTTCTTCTTGCTTACATCTTCTACCCTTCCTAAGACATAGCTTCATTTAACTCATTAGAAGACATCATATTACTTACTCTTACTTGAAGTAATTAGGGTTCGAGTTTTACAGTTTGTTTGTGAGTTGTAGAAGCATTACTTCGTCTTAAATCGTACAAGTTGTGATAGTGATCGTGTCAGATATATAAACGAGAAAAATGGCTATAATTAATGAGAGGAAGAAACGAGAGGAAGCAACAAGAGTTTAACAAAATCTAAAATTTTAATTTTACTCGTTTGTGTATTGAAGGATGGACAAGAAGCAGTTGTTTATTCGATATGAAGGGTCATGGGATGAGAAAGAACAATGTTATAATGGAGGATGTTTGAAGGGTATCCTAGTGCCAATGGCATTAAAGTATAGTGAATTGAAAGATTGACTGTTTGACCTTATGGAAATTAATTCTTCAGAGTTTAACTTGATAACGAGGGTGAAATATAAATTGGATTGTGAATGTCCTCCTGTATTTTTTATGAACAACCACGATGTTAAAATTTTGCTTTTGGATTTGGATAGTAACAGACCGCCGATATTCATAAATGTTGATAAAATCCATCAAGTGGCAGAACTCAATGACATAAAGGCAGACTGCGGACCAATGCGTGTGGATGAAATTAATAATGTATCAAATACTTTTCCATCATAGTGTCGATGGAAGACGACAACATGAATTCATGGGATTTGTATACTCGTGGCCAGAAGAGGGGTCGTAATGAGAATATTGTGAATGAGAATATTGAAAATGAGACTCTGGTTACTGAAAGGGGTGGTCTTACTCCAACCCTAATTCTCCGTAATGACTTTGGTCATTTTATTGCTAATGTGCATCGGAGGAATGGAGAAGTAAAAAAGAGTTATCCTCCTGAAGTTCGACCATCTGTGAGTACTATAAGAATTAGAGACCTGATCATGCAACCACCATCTTCATCTGAATGGGATATTGAGGAAGGCCAAATTTTCTTTTGCGAGAATGATGTCAAAATGAGGTTGTCAATGTTGGCCATAAAGAATAATTTCGAGTTGAGGGTTAGGAAATTAAACAAAAAACTATATAGTGTACAATGTATCCACGAGACATGTAAGTGAGAAGTACGTGCAGTTAGAATAGATAGCTGTGACATTTTCAAGATCAACAAATATACAGCTGCCCACACATGCTCGATTCAAGTCCTTAATCATAACCATAGGTAAGCTAATGCATTTGTAATTGGCCAGTTAATCAAAGAGAAGCTCAGCGTTGGTCATGCTGAAACCCCACGCCATATCATTGAGGATATGCAGCTAGAATATAATGTGAACATAAGTTACGATAAGGCATGGTGTGCAAGAAAAACTGCTTTCGCTCTTGCAACGGGTACCCCCGAGGAATCTTATGCCCTATTGCATGCTTATGGTGAAGCTTTAAATATTGAAAATTCGAGGATCGTTTTTTTAGATTGAACTTGAAGAATCTCAATACTTTAAATATATGTTCATGGCATTAGGTTCGTGCTTAAGAGGGTTTAAGAGTTGTCGTCCAGTGATCATTGTTGATGACACTCATTTGAAGGGTAAGTACAAAGGCACAATGTTGGTTGGTGTTGCAATGGATGGTAATAACTAGGTGTACCCTCTGGCATATGCTATCATTGACAATGAGACTAACCGATCATGGAAGTGGTTTATGACGAATTTAAAAGCTACAGTTGGACAATGCCCTAATCTTGTATTTGTTTCAAATCGACACCAGACTATCACCAATGCAGTTGATGTTGTATTTCCAACAAAATTTCACGGACTTTGTACATTCCACTTAAAGAGGAATATCAATAAAAACTTCAAGGATGAGGCGGTGGGCAAATTGTTCAATAGTGCAGCAAGAGTGTATCAAGAATCCACTTTCAAAAGATATTGGGACCAAATGTTGGAGTTCAAAAATGATAGCCTTGGAAGGTATTTAGAGGATGCAGGTGTCGAATGGTGGGCATGATGTTATCAATATGTAAATTGATATGATAACATGGCGAACAATAGTATCGATGTTTCAATTCGATGGTGAAAGAAGCGAGGAAACTGCCAATAACAACACTACTGAAGTATATAAGGTGTTTGATACAACAATGGTTCTATGAGCATCAGAATATTTGTTGGGTTTTATGTCCTAAAAACTCACAGTTTGTAAAATGATAAACATTTTCTATTATCAATATACTTGTTATTGATCTCATAAATTGTATGAAAGTCTAAATCTAATAAACTGAGACCCATGACTATTGTATGAATACTTGAACTTTATGTGGAGACATAAGAGTGGATCAGGTTTAAGTAAAATAGTCAAAATAATCTATGGTACATGAATGAGGTTTGGTACCTTATTCTGATAACACCATTAGATGCAGTCTACTCTGTAGTTGTGACAAAGAGTTGTAAAGTGCTACATACGATGTGATCCTAATTCGTACATGTTATGACATGAGGAGTGGGACATCCTATGCAATGAGTTTGCATAGATCAGGACCAAGAAATAAGTCACTCTTACTTTATAACGTTGTTTACTGTTTAAGACTAACTATTTCACCTAGATGACCTAGGTAACTCGATCTTAATCCTGAGCTTACTATGAACTCTTGTTTATTTGAGATTGCCCTTAGATTTTCATAGTTGAAGGTTGGCTTAACAGCGTCGGCTCAATAAGACTCCCATTTCAGGGGTAAGATCAGATAGATAGCTGAGGACATAGGGTGCAAGAGGAGTTCATGTCTACCCGATTTAGGGATAGAAGAAAGGTTGTTCTCTTAAATACTAAATCCAGGTCTTGAACAAGAGGCCCTACCCTTTCACTGGGCTGAGAGAGTTTAGTTTGGTGATTGGATCACAAACCATTTATTCATTAGAGGATCAATAAAGACTTGAGGAATAAGACGTAATCTTGGGGGTAAAACAGATATTTGACCCAGACGTTATTACAAACAATCTGTGAAGGGTCAACTTGCTGATTATGGGTAATCATGTGGAAATCCTCGGTCACAAACTCCTCTGCAACAATAAACAGCCTCCAGAAAACCTCGATGGTGTCGAGTTGAGTCTGACACCACCAACAAGACTACCTTGGTATTCTCGGTGTGAGAATCTAGAGGGTGGGCTCTATTCGAACTTGGTATGAGGAAGACGAATAGAGGAAACACCAATTGCATACACGACTGGGTAAGTGGGAGATGACAGAGACCTATTGTATAGGTCGATGCCCAATCGTGTAGATAAAGCCATGCGATTGTCTAGCAAAAGCTATACGATCTTTTAGTCTGTTGTTTAGCTCGGTCTGTCGCCTACAAACACTACATGATCATTTAACTTGGGCTAGCGATCGTCTAACAAAACTATGCGATCGTTTAGTAAATAACTGCACGATCGTTTAGCTCTACTTTGTACGATCGTTTAGCTCGCCCAGGCATCATTTAGTAAATCCGAATTTACTTGACGACTAACGTGAGTTTCTTTGCGCCGAAGAGAAAACTCAAAATCCTTTTCAATCTTTTGTAAAACCTCTTTTAAAAATAGGAAAACCATTCTCCTTTTAAACTCACGGTTACCATGATCCAATAACCACCCACTGGTTTTATTATTTAAAATAAAAAGAATTAATTATTCAATAATTAATATTATTATAAACATAAATGACAACCAACTTATCATACTATATTTATAACCTATAGTTTTAATATTTCATCTCATGAAACATATAAACCATAGTTCTTTTTCCATTCCATGGTACTTAATGTAAATCTCATTTACATCAATCCTCCACTATATGTATCTCATACATCAAACCGATTATATCATATATAATCAAAACACTTATTGTCAATTTGAACATTTCAAACCAACACTAAGAACTAATCCTCAACTGAATACATTGAGCTACCAAGGGGACCTCATGGACCTGTAGCTCGAAGCTCCAACGGTACGTGAATAACTGACTAAACACTTTAGTCACAGGATCCACCATCCATTAACTGCCAGACACTCTACTAAAGACCGAATAGCTGAACTCTCCTTACGACAGATATATTATGTGTTCATCTTAACCAATGAGCAATGTGACAACCCTTCACAGATCGCTCGTAAGTACAGCTGGGCCAATAACTGTTATGCCCCTGTAGTTACATCTATCTCCTTAAGTACCACTGATCCTTCTAATAAACATAAGTCATAGTTCTACTATGACTGATTCTTCTCTTCTAAAGAGAAGTTGTGGCCACTATGTTCAAGCCCCGGAATCAGCCCTTAAGGGAGCAATCTCTCCACTTATCTCTGCTTCGAGAAAGAAGTGAATTCCATCTTGTGGATTGAGTTCCCAACTCCTAGATCAGACAAGTCCCCAAAAAGGTAGGCATGTTCAGTTGGCAATATAGCCACTCTCACCCATTCAAAGGACCGCCCTCAAAGGCAGGAGTTCCCAAAACACTCAGGATTGAGGTCATGTCACCTATGGTCGTTTAGGTGAGATGTAAGTCACTAGTATTAACGGCGTTATATACAGAGTTTAATCATCTTGTGGTCTAGGTTTTATACAAACTCTTTGTATAAGATACCCCCGCTCCACGTCTCCACATGAATGGTCAAGATCTACCATCTGTAGTAGTTTACAACACTAAGGCCTGTCAAATCAGTTAAAGATGATAAGACCTAATTCGGATTTTTGTGCATTCCTCAGATAAGATTCTTTACTCAAAGCGAACATAAGCGGGAGGTTGATTTCGTCTCGACGAGTGTGTTGGGGGGCCAGAGAGGGACTTGCAAGCCTCTACAAAGCGAGTTATATCCATAGTGTCCCCAGGATCAGGTATCCCACCTTAATCTTTATACTACAGACTTATTTAGGTTATCACTAAAGGCATGATGCACTTGTATATCACATATACATGCTTAAGTTCACATAAGATAACTAAGGAGATTTGTTTATTGGATACGAGTAAATGCCAGAATTAAATAACATTTATTTTATTCATTGAACAATGTGTATCTTTACAAAACAATGAGACTCCGAGAGAATTAGGACACTAATCCCAACAATCTTCCACTTGTCCTAATGACTTGGGAGACTAATGTACAATACAATATAAAAATGTACAATATACAATAAACTAGGGCATACCCCAGTATCATCTCCCATTTTCCCTAGACAAGATGTCGCATGTCCCGCAGACCCAGACTCTCCAGGTGACCCTCGAACACGTTAGCCATAAGGGCCTTTATAAAGGGATCAACAATGGTGTATCCCGTAAGGATTAGATCCTTATCTCCATACACAAGCATGTAGTCCCTCATTCTCCGAAGATACTTGAGGATCGTCTTGACCGCTGTCCAGTGATCAAATCCTGGATTGGACTGATAATCCCTACTGCATAGCAAATGTCCGGTCTAGTACACAATTGCATACATCAAGATTTCTATAGTAGAAGCATAGGGAATCTATCTCATCTTCTCAACTTCTTGAGGTGTCTTAGAACATTGATCCTTAGATAGAATGATTCCATGTCGGAAGGGTAACGAACCCCTATTTGAATCCTGTATCCTATACCTGATCAACATTTGATCAATGTACGATGCCTGAGACAGAGCTAACCGTTTGTTCTTGTGATCTTGAATAATCTAGATCCCAAGATCATACTGTGCCACACCCAAATCTTTCATTTTGGATATGGGCAGCTAGCCAACTCTTAATATCAGTCAGATACCCTACATCATTCTCAATTAATAGGATATCATCCACATATAGTACCAGGAAAGCTACTGAGTTGTTGATGATCTTCTTGTAAACACAAGGCTCATCAATGTTCTTGTCATTATCAAACGACTTGACAGCAGTGTCAAATCTGATGTTCCAAGATCGAGATGCTTGTTTCAGCCCATAAATCAACCTATTAAGCTTGCAAACTCTTTGCTCTTGATCTGGAACTATGAACTTCTCTGGTTGAGTCATTAAGAAAGGCAGTCTTGACGTCCATTTGTCATATTTTATAACCATAAAATGTGGCTATGGATAGGAGAATCCTTATAGACTTCAGCATGAAAACAGGTGAAAAAGTTTCCTCATAGTCAACTCCTTCAACCTGGGTATAACCCTTTGCCACGAGTCTAGCCTTAAAGGTTTGCACCTTTCCATCTACACCTCTCTTTCGCTTATAGATCCACTTACACCCAATAGGTCTTACCCCATCAGGTGGATCAACAAGCTCTCAGACGTTATTGAAGTACATAGACTCTATTTCTTGGTTCATGGCCTTAACCATTCATCTTTGTCAACATCCTCCATTGCTTTCTTAAAAGACAATGGATCCTTGACCCTATCATTCGTAATGACGTTTTGGGCTTCAGTCAAACCCATGTAACGATTCGGTGGGTTCATAACCCTCCTACTACGTCAAGGTAGTCTCAACTCTTGAGCTGGTTGACTAGACGTTCTGACCTCAACAACTCTTGTTGATCTGTCGACCTGTTCAACAACTCTTGTTGAACTTTCAACAATCTCAGTCTCATTTGAGATCTCACGTAAAACGAGCTTACTTCGTGGCTTATGATCCTTCATGTGATCTTCTTCTAAGAAGATGGCATTAGTGGAAACAAACACTTTGTTCTCACTCGAATCATAGAAGTATCCTCCTCTTGTTTCCTTGGGGTTGCCCACAAAGAGGCAAACCTTCGAACGTGGTTCCAACTTCTTTGGGTTAATTGCTAGCACATGCGCCAGACAGCCCCAAATCCTGAAGTGGCGTAAACTACCTTTACGGCCTCTCCATAACTCAAAATGTGTTTCAAAAACACTTATCAAGGGAACGTTATTCAGAATATAACATGCAGTCTGGACTGCATAACCCCAAAACGAGTCTGGAAGATGAGCATAACTCATCATAGACCGAACCATGTTCAACAAGGTTCTGTTTCTACTTTTTGATACACCATTCTGCTGAGGTATACCAGGGACTGAGAGTTGGGACACAATCTCATGTTCTATCATATAGTTCTAGAATTGGAGGTCCATATACTCTCTACTACGATTAGATCGTAGTGTTTTTATCTTCTTACCTAACAAGTTTTCATCTTCAGCCTTATACTCCTTGAACTTGTCAAGAGCTTCAGATTTACGTTGCATTAGGAAGAGATACCCAAACCTTGAATAATCATCTATGAAAGAGATGAAATATTCATACCCACCTCGAGCTCTAACATTCATCAAACCACAAAGGTCTGAATGTACAAGCTCCAAGACTTCCTTGGCTTTGTAACCTTTTCCAGTAAAAGGGCGTTTGGTCATCTTGCCTTCGAGACATGATTCACATACCGGCAAGAAGTTTTCTTCTAAACTCTTTAGAAGTCCACTTTTCACCAACTTCTCAATCCTATTGAGGTAGATGTGACCTAACCTAAGATGCCAAAGATGGGCATTTTCCTTTGGAGAAACCTTTGGTTTTAGCTGTTGTTGTCGTACTGAATATTTTAGTGTTAAACAAGGCTTTTATGACTAACGGCCTTAGTACATATAAGTTATTTTCCATTGAACCATAACCAATATTCATTCCATTTTTTAAAATATACACTTTATTCTTAGAAAAGAAGACGGTGTAGCCTTGTTCAATGAGACAAGAAATCGAGATTAAGTTTCTCTTAATATGAGGAACTACAAAAACATTATCCAGTAACAAATAATGTTTCTTGCCAACAAATAACTTCAGCTTGCCTATAGCAACAGTTGAAACAACCTCACCAGTACCGACTCAAAGAGTCATCTCTCTTTGTGGCAATGTTTGCTAGGAACTGAATCGTTAGTAAGAGAAATTGACATGATTGGTAGCACTTGAATCGAGGATCCAGGCAGAATCATCATTCTCTACCAGACATGTCTCCAAGACCAATAAATCATATTTACTATCGTGTCTCCTCTTTTTGAGAGTAGTGAGATGGAGGTCGTTTTCCAGGAAATTTGTTTCACATGATTCTTTCCACTGTAAGTAATCGGTCATTTTTAAAAGCTTTAAACGGAAATACTAACGAGTTGCTGAAAAGAAAAATACATTGACCTACGTTAGGTTTTAAGCAAATACTCGTTGTAAAACAAAACAACATCCAATAAGGTTTTAGCAAAAATAACATGAACCCCGTGTGACATCTAGTTTCGCAATGACGCTTCAAAGGTTTAGGACAAAAGTCACCGAAGGGAGGTCAGTTATCCCTCCTCTGAATTGAGAAGTTCTCAACCAGTCATTAATACCAGAACAACTCTTGTTTCTATAACGACAAGCCATCATTAATTTGGCAAGATATCATTAACTTACTTAACAATCTCCCATAAGTGTGACCCGCCATTTTAAGCCCTAGAGGTCCGTCCCAAAAGGCTAATCCCAAAGGAAAAAATCTGATTGGGGCAAAACCTAAAGCGACCCTATCCATTTCTGGAGTTCACCTTGATATTGACCAATTGCACAAAACCCATCCGAAGGTGACACGAGGGCGTACAGAATGATCTCATGATGTGAACCAATGACAGAGATCATAGGACATGTTGACACACACCCTTCACCCACTTACTATAAATACTCTCTCCATTCACCTTGATATTAACTCATGCAAACACCATCCGAAGGGGGATGCATCCTGGGCATCTGGAGGCCAAGCATGAATCTCACAGTGTGAACATACAAGGAGAAAAATGAGTGGAATCATAGACATATCTGATACGCCTCGTCCTTCCATTGAGTATTTTATAACCTAGGGTTTAGCTTACTTAGAAAAAACACGGCTAAGGATTTTAACTAAGTGACTTTTAGGTTTTCCCAAGAGTAACTTTTACCTTAGATAGTTGAACAACTTTTTTATCATCATCCATTAAACTTTTTAACGGAGTCTTTGACCACAACGTCGCATGCTTGTTGAAAATCTATCTAATTCACCTTTCTAGGTAGGTTCCCAAGTAGGGGTGTTACGTTTTCGTCAACTTAAGAACCCCAGCCTAGCCAAAACCCACCTTAGACAAAAGGTCCCTTATAGATAGGTTTACAATAAATTTAATCTTTTATTCCAACCAATTTAATCCTATTAAATCGATTTTAAAAGACTAATCTATGTTACTAAACTCTTTGGAACCACTTGAACTTAAGTCTATCTCAATCCAATTTTAAAAACCCTTTCAAAGAACTTGAGTTCACCCTAAGTTCGCATGCAACTCTGAATTATTGATTTTAGGTCTAATTTCCTTTATAACTCTTATAAACGGAAACAACCACCACAATGCGAAGCTAACACATGCAAGGCATTCATAACGATTATAAATAGCCTAAGTGTCATGCTCAATGCATTGTCTGTTGTAAACTACTACATATGGTAGATCCTGACCATTCATGTGGAGACGTGGAGCGGGGGTGTTCTATACAAAGAGTTTGTATAAGACCTAGACCACAAAATGATTAGACTCTGTACATAATGTCGTTGATACTAGAGACTTATATCTCACCTAAACGACCATAGGTGACACGACCTCAATCCTGAGTGTTTTGGAAACTTCTGCCTTTAAAGGCGGTCTTTTGATTAGTATGGGTGAGAGTGGCTAGATTGCCAACTCAACATGTCTACCTTTTTGGGGACTTGTCTGATCTGGGAGCTGGGAACTCAATCCACAAGATGGAATTCACTTCTTTCCCGAAGTAGGGATAAGTAGAGAGATTGCTCCCTTAAGGGTTGATTCTGGGGCTTGAACATAGTGG
>NC_052359.1:31968017-31986433 GCF_009727055.1 Benincasa hispida
TGGATGTAAATGAGATTTATCATTTAAGTACCATATGGAATAGAAAAAGAACTATGGTTTATATGTTTCATGAGATGAAATATTAAAACTATAGGTTATAAATATAGTATGATAAGTTGGTTATCATTTATGTTTATAATAATATTAATTATTGGATAATTAATTCTTTTTATTTTAAATAATAAAACCAGTGGGTGGTTATTGGATCATGGTAACCGTGAGTTTAAAAGGAGAATGGTTTTCTTATTTTCAAAAGAGGTTTTTACAAAAGATTGAAAAGGATTTTGAGTTTTCTCTCCGACGCAAAGAAACTCGCGTTAGTCGTCAAGTAAATTCGGATTTACTAAATGATGCCTGGGCGAGCTAAACGATCGTACAAAGTAGAGCTAAACGATCGTGCAGTTATTTACTAAACGATCGCATAGTTTTGCTAGACGATCGCTAGCCCAAGTTAAATGATCATGTAGTGTTTGTAGGCGACAGACCGAGCTAAACAATAGACTAAAAGATCGCATAGCTTTTGCTAGACAATCGCATGGCTTTATCTACACGATTGGGCATCGACCTATACGATAGGTCTCCGCCATCTCTTACTTGCCCAGTCGTGTACGCGATCGGTGTTTCTTCCGTTCATCTGCCTCATACCAAGTCTGAACAGAGCCCACCGTGTGGATTCTCACACCAAGAATACCGAGGTAGCCTTGTTGCTGATGTCAAACTTAACTCGACATCGTCGAGGTTTTCTGGACGCTGTTCGTGGTGCTGTGGAGGTAGTTTGTTGTTGCGAAGGAGTTCATGACCGAGGAGATCATTGAGAACGAGCGCGAAGTGTTCATGTTGTGTTCGTGCAGTGTTGCGGTCGTGTAGATCGAGCGATCGTGGTTACTGTTGTTTGAGCGATCAGAGTGCGCAACAAAGCGGAGAGACGCTTCTGCATTTGTTCGTAGAGTTTCTCTCTTGCTCATTTGATGTATTCATGCTGTAATTTCTACATTTGAATTGTATAACCGTTTTTTTTTAAGTCGACTGTAAATATATGTTCATTCATGATTGTAATTTGGAATAATCTTGTTCCGCTGCCCATGGAAATCTCGATTCCGATTTCCTTCAATTGGTATCAGAGCCAATTTTTATGATATTCCAAATTAAGATATGAATTTGAATGCATTTTTCAGTCGCGGTGGATTTCTGAATTTATGGTTAACCGTTTTCTACATTTGTGGATGAATTTATGTATGTTTCAGGTTTTAAATTTCCTTTTTGTTAAAGCTTTCAATATTACAAAGTGTTAATTGTAAGGGCCCTTGCGTTTTTTGGGCGAAATTGACATTGCAATCGAGTCTGTAATTCGAAAAGTTCAAGTTCGTCGAGTCGTTCGTGATGAAGCTTTAGCGCATGGCGACGCAGTTCTCAACGAAGAAGAGGACCAAGCGTTGGTCGGATCGTGTAGCCCAGGTAAACGATCGTTGGGATTTAACTAAGCGATCGTTTAGATGTTTTTTCTAGACAATCGTGTAGTATTTTCTAATCTATCGTTTAGCTAATGCTAAGCGATGGGGTAGATCGCTTACCATATCACGTAGCGTTGGTTGCACGATCGCATAGGCACGGGAGGTAGGTGATCGTAGTGGGAGCATGCAATGCTCGTCGTTTAGTAGAAGGCGCCCTGCTAGTGCTCTCTAGATCTGACTTTGTGACATAAATATAACTAACTATCATCCGACTTTATTATAACACCTTAGTGCACGATTTTTTCACATCTTGAAGTATGAGCGATAAATCTTAACAATCAATAATCCCTTCGTAACAATCAAGGTCTAGCTAAGAAACGATTGTGAGTGCGTATTCATGCCGAATCGCTTAGGGCGATGGTGCTTTGCGACATCGTAGTCGCTTAGACGATCGCGAAAGGCGGCACTGTGCAGAGCGCGCTAAGCGATCGGTGTACTTCAGGCTTCATCGCTTTATAAAGGTACACGATCGTCCAATTATAAATAAATGATCGTTTTTTGGATTTTTTCTAAACGATCGTAATAGTAAATGCTAAACGATCGTGTTAACTTCTGGAGCAATGGTAAACGATAGAGCAAAGAGTTTTGTTTTATCATGTAGGCGATCGCGGGTGCTTAGTACACGTGAGATATGGTTGGAGAAACAAGCTTTGTCGAGCGGTTCAAGACCGATTCGCCTATTTGAAACCGGAGACTCCTTGTCTTTTTAATAGTTAGCTTTCTTTTGTGTTTAAGGCAATTTTACCCGGTTCATCAACTTTTATTGCTTATACACATGTGATGTATGGTACTTATATGTCAAAGTGTTTGTCATATAGTTAAAACTCACCTTAGGATGGCAATTATTCATGCATCTTTGATATATTAAATTTATAATATTGCAGATGAAAATATTTATTTTTGAAAGCATCGCACATGCATCATGAAATAAAGAGTTATATTATGCATGCAGTGAGCAATATCATGCATCATCCTTTTATGTAAAAGTTATAGTCTAAGGGTAAGAATGATTACTTGTTTGCTGTTTCATTTCCAGTTTTGTATAATTGTTAATATAAAAGAAGTAGCAAAAAGCGAGGTCATATCATAGTGTCACCAGGTATCAGGTATCCACCTAAATCCTTATACTACAAACCTATTTATGTTATCACTTAAGGCAGAGATCCTTATATATCACACATATAACATGCTTAAGTTCACATAAGATACAAAGAGTTTTGTGTTATTGATATGAGTAAATGCCAGAAATTAAATAACACTTATTTTATTCATTGAAAAATGTGTATCTTTACAAAACAACGAAGACCTCCGGGAGAAATTAGGACACCAAATCCAAACACTAATATAAATAATAGTGAGGGGAGTGCAACTAATAGGCTTTAGTGGAATGACCCATTAGTTAACGAATGGAGATTAATTTGGTCTTATGAGTTAAGCCAATTAATCTCAGATCGTTGGAGCCCATGATCTGAGGTCCCGCGAGGTCCCCCTACTAGCTCGTAACGGACTTGCTCTAGAATAGCGTGATAAGTTAGTTTGAAACGTTCAAATTAGAATTAAAGGGAGTTAATAATTTATATAGATATAATATGTTTAATTTTAGAATTAAACAGAATAGGAGATTTATATATTTAAAATATAAAGAATGGATATGTGTTAAAATTAATTTAATATTTGATATTAATTAAATTTTATTTAATAATTAATTTATGAAATTAATTAAATTTTCATTTTTAAAATCAAAATAGATTTTAATAAAATTAAAATTTGATGTTTAGATAAAATTAAAAAAAATTGAAAAAAAAACACAAAATAGAAGAAAATGGATTTTCCCATTATCCATCTTTGAAGTAGCTTACACATGAAGCAACATCTGGTCTTGTCTTTCCAAGCATGAGCTGGAAACTCATGCAACTCTTCTCTTTGCATTTGATATCTATAATATAATGAAGAGATTGGAGTGAAAATCGACATGCAATCTATAGAGTTTTGAGAAGAAAATTCGGTTTGAAAGAATGGTTCTTCAACAAGGTTGCAGCAGTGAGCTTTTCTCCTTCATCGCTTGATTCAAGCTTGTTTTGAGTCTAAAACTCAATCTAGAGCACCAATAGAATAGTAGGGAAGATCTTGAGGTGGTCTACAAACAAATATGGAGAAAGATAGCAGCTGAAGATGGAGCTTTGAAGAAGTTCTACAAGAGGTATGTCTTGAAACCCATTTTTTTCTTAGAAGCATGCTTTATATTATGCCAATAATTAGTGAATTTGAGTGCTTAGATGATCCTTGTGCTTCCGCTGCTGTTGATACAAATCATAAAGGGTATCAGAGTATCAAATAAGTATTCAATTATGTTTAATTTTGGTTTGATGGGTGTTTTATATGAGAAATGAAACTGGTGCACTGATATATTTTCTGAGTTTTGGCAGTTTAATTCTCTTAATTTCTCATTTAAATTTTTAATTGGCTCTTGCTTAATGAGGCTTTAATGTGTTCCAAGAGTCTGTAATTTATTTGAGTCATTAGAGTTTGAAATTAAGCTATTAATCGAAGAAACAAGTGAAGAGGCCGGTTGAAGTTCCAGAAAAATCAGCCTCTGTTCTTGTCGTTCGCTGAGGTTCCAGTGCTAAACGTTCAACTAGCTCCAGACGCTATACAATGTGAAGAAATGCTAGACGATCGTATAGTAATGGACGTTGGTCGTTGTGATGTTGAACCTAGATGTTCGTGTACCTACGGGAGCTAAACGATGCGTTCAATTTACTATACGATAGCATTATGCAATCGTTTAGCTTTTGGCGTGGGAACTAAATAATACGTTGAATTTACTATATGATGGTATTATGCGATCGTTTAGCAATGATGCGCTCTAAGCGATGGATGAAGTGCTACACGATAATACTGAGCGATCGTCTAGATGCGGAGCTAAGCGTCGGGTAGACATAGAGGTGCTAAGCGATGTGTTGAAGTTTCTATGCGATGGAACTAAACAAATCACTTACCTATGATGTTGAGCGACACAATGATGTTGTATACGATAGAGCTAAGCGATCGTTTAAGGTACGACGGATACTAAACTATGACATGCAGTGCTAGATGATGGTGATAAGCGATCGTTTGGTTTTATACGATAGAACTAAGCGATAGTGATGAAGAGTTATACGAATAGCCTTGAGCGATCGTTTATCTTTGATCGGGAGCTAAATGATGCGTCAAGTTGCTATGCGATAGCACTACGCACAATCGTTTCTCTATGCGGGAGCTAGGTGATGCATTAAGTTGCTTGCGATAGCACCACGCGACTGCATACCTTTGTGCGGCAGCTGGGCAATGCGTTGAATTGCTATGCGATGGCATTAAACGATCATTTACCTTTTCGCGCACAATAAACAATCAAGATTTACTAAAACAATCTGGCAAAATGCTAGACGATGGTCGTCATTACTAACGATGAGACTTAACGAGGTGTTGAACATGTGCAAGGGCTACCGGTTCTGATCGGTTCTCTTGTGGTCTGGTCTGGTTCAACTTTGAATGGTTCTTGGCTGGTCAGGTTCAGATGGTTCGGGTCCGGTTCAAGCTACTTAAGTTCGTTTTGGAGCGGTTCGAGTGGTCTAGGACTGCTCGAAAGCTGTTTTGTAATAATAGTGCTTCTGTTTGCTTGTTTTTTTGCCAAACTAAAACCATATTAGTCTATGTTTATTATTTATGGCATTTGATGTATGTTATAATTAAATTAAATCTTATATGTGCATATAGAATGCCATTTAGATTTAAATCCCACCATAGGAAGCATGTATACATGCATTGAAAGTATGTTATAATTGTTATAATATATATGTATGCATGTTAAGGTTTCTTCGTATTTAATATAAATATTATATTAAATGGTTGAAATGCCCTCTATGTATGTTATGGATGTTTAGCATTATAAAAAGTTTTATAAATGGTTATAAAATTGGGTTAGACATTTAAAATCCATAACAACAAACTGCATGCTCACGTAGGTTGACCACTTGTTTTAATTGTTAAAACTTAAAAAACCTATAGGTTACATCAACTCCAACTGGTATATAATCTTGTTTAAGGCTGGGGGTACTTAAGTTGACGGTTTTATGGAAATACCTCCTCACCTGGGGATTATGGTCGATTATTGAGTGTTGTTAACTGGTTTTATGAGATTCATGAGTGATGTGAGTAATAAAATATAGTTTATCACTTATGATCATCGTAGCTTAAAATCCAATTATTAGAGTTATACTTGGATTAAACACATAGACTTAGGTTGTTTTATTAGCCAAAAAGAACCTAAGTATAAAATATATCTCAATATAAAATCACTTAAGTGGCAAGTTTATAATTAACTCTATATATAAGTTATTAGAAATACTTCAGTGGGAGATTAATAACATATACGATACGTTATTTTTAGCTCTTTACGTCTCTTAGAGTTCACAATTCCAGATTTAAGCGGTACTTCGTGTCACCCTGAAAGTGACCTCCATTCGGAAAGTATTTTTTAGCTTAAATCTAGATTTTGGTGAATAAGAGGAAGTTGTTTATATAAGTCTATTATACATATATATGATTTCAACAACCACGTCTCCACATAATTTACACCGTGAGATTCATATGACACTTCGTGTTACCCTAAGAGTGACCTCCCTTCGGAGAGTGTTTTGTATGAGTCAATATCAAGGTAAACGAAGGAAGTAGTTCATAGTAAGTGGGTGAAGGATATGTGTCAATATATCCTACGGTCTCCTCCATTAGTCTGAACCATGAGATTCCTATGTTGCGCTTGCTAGTTTGCTTTAGGGGCCCTTTGCTAGTTTATTTAGCGATGGCTATCCCCTCAGAAGGTTGTAACATAGGATTCAGAACAACACATGTTTCTAGTAAAATGATAGAGGGTCTTATAGTCTTGTCTTGGAAGTTGTCTTCTATTTCGGAGGCAATTATACCGTCCTATAGGATCTGAAAATGGCGGGTCACCTTAAAGAGTTATCTAAGTTATTGGTAAAATACTTGACCGAAAATGATAACTAGACGACTATAGGAATAAGAGTTATTCCGAAGATAATAGGAATAAGAGTTATTCCGAGGATAGTGTTTGGTCAAATTTGTTTGTTTAAGTGAAGGAGTATCTGACTGTCCCTAGGTACATATTCTGAACTCACCTAAAAATCGTTGCAAATAAATAATGGTTAGGGGTACATTATTACTTTTTGTCTAAAATTTGATTTTGGATTTAGTTACAATTTGCTAATTTAGAATTTGTTTGAATTTATCAGCATGTCGAATTCTAGAATACTCACTTCCGATGTACATAACAGTAAAATCAAATCAACAAACAAATTACTAGCGGTTGATTATACCAAAAAGAGTTTTTAACAGAGGATTGTCCTCTATCTCCCAACTCATCTAAAATTATGAATTATGTAAATGAAAATGCTGAATTCGAAACAACAAGAAATAAATATGATTTACTTTTTACGAAGCATGTTTAGTGGAAAACAATAAATATCTAGAATAATTGATTCAGGTGCTGCTAATCATGTATTTACTATCTCACAGGAAACAGTTGACAGAAGGTGAAACAATCTTATAGGTAGGGGCCGGGGAGATTGTTTAAGCCAAAGCAATGGGAGATTATGAAGTTATTTATAGGAGATAAATACATTTATTTGAAAAATGTATATTATATTCCTTCTATGAAAAGGAATCTAATTTCTGTCTCTTGTTTGCTAGAACAAATTATAAAGTTTATTTCGAAAATGTGAAGTGTTCATAAAAATGGGAAATAAACAGATTTGCTCTGTAAAATTAGAAATAACTTTGTACATGTTAAAACCAACTGAGGTCAAAGCTGTTTTGAACATAGAGATGTTTAAAATTGCTGAGACTCATAAAGAAGAGGAGATTTCTCCAAATGCCTATATTTGGCACTTGAGACTGGGTCACATAAAATCTCAACAGGATTGAGAGATTGGTTAAGAACAGTCTTTTAAACAAGTTGGAAAAACATTCATTACCACCACGTGAGTCTTGTCTTTAAGGGTAAAATGACAAAAAGATAAGTGTTGTATCGATAAATCGCAACCTTCCCGGAGAAGATTATATAAAAGAACCATCAATCTCGCAGTAAGCTAGTAATAGAAGAAATGTCCAGAGAAACAACAAATGTATCAACAAGAGTTGTTGATCGAGCAGGTCCTTCAACAAGAGTTGTTGATAGAGGAGGTCCATTAACAAGAGTTGTTGATGAAACTGATACTTCACATCCTTCTCAAGAAGAATGCCTCGCTGTAGTGGGAGGGTTGTGCAACAGTTTGACCAGTACATGGGTTTAACTAAAACTCAAGTCATCATACCAGATGATGATTTAGAGGATCCGTTGTCTTTTAATCAAGCAATGAACGATGTGGACAAAGACCAATGGATTAAAGCCATCGATCTTGAAATGGAATCTATGTATTTCAATTCTGTCTGTGATCTTGTAGATCAATCGGAAAGGGTAAAACCCATCGGTTGCAAGTAGATGTACAAGAGAAAACGAGACCAAACTGGTAAGGTACAAATCTACAAAGCTAGACTAGTGGCAAAAGGGTTTACCCAAAGAGAGGGGTTAGATTTTGAAGAAACCTCCTTTCTAATTGCCATGATAAAGTCTATTAGAATACTCTTGTCCATAGTCACATTTTATGATTATGAAATATGGAAAATGGATATCAAGACAACTTTTCTGAATGGCTATCTTAAAGAAAGCATCTATATGTCTCAACCAGAAGGGTTTATACAGCAGGGTCAAGAGCAAAAAGTTTGCAAGCTTAATCGATCCATTTATGGATTAAAACAAGCTTCTAGATCCTGGAATATGAGATTTGATGCTGCGATCAAATCTTATGGGTTTGAACAAAATATTGACGAACCTTGTATCTACAAGAAAATTGTTAACAAAACTTTCGCTTTTCTGGTGTTGTATGTTGATGATATCCTACTAATTGAGAATGAGGTAGAATATCTAGCTGACGTTAAGAGATAGCTGGCTTCACAACTCCAAATGAAAGATTTGGAAGAAACACAGTATGTTCTTGGAATCCAAATAGTTCGGAATCGCAAGAATAGAACATTGGCATTATCTCAAGCATCTTATATAGACAAGATGTTGTCTAGGTATAAAATGCAAAATTCCAAGAAAGGATCTTTACCTTTCAGGCATGGAATTCACTTTTCTAAGGAATAGAGTCCTAAGATACCTTAAGAAGTTGAGAAGATGAATCGAATTCCATATGCATCTACAGTTGGGAGTTTGATGTATGCAATGTTGTGTATTCGTCCCGATATATGCTATGCCGTAGGAATTGTCAGCAGATTTCAGTCCAATCTTGGTCATGACCATTGGACTGCTTTATATTATGCCGAAATTAGTGAATTTGAGTGCTTAGATGATCCTTGTGCTTCTGTTGCTGTTGATATAATCCTACAATATTTGGTCAGTTAGCACATCGACACATTCAAAATATACAGAGGAAATTATATCATTAGAGTGTGAGAAAGCCAAGTGATACCGAGTCAACCCAATCGATTGTTAAAGGTTCCATGTGAAAGATGATGGGTTAGACGATATTGTTAGCCTTAACACACTTGAGTGCAATTGCAAAAAATTTCAGTGTTTGGAGATTCTGTGTTCGCATGCTATTGCTGCAGCTAGAGAGCGGAACATCAATCCATTCACCCTATATAGCAGCTTTTATTTTGTGGAGTCGCTTGTCCTTGCATACGCAGAATTAATATCTCCACTTGGCCATGTGATTGAATGGAAGAAACCGCCATAGTATATCGATGTTAAGATCCTTCCACCGAAAATGGTCGTTCGAGTAGGAAGAAGGCGGGTACAGAGGATCCTGTCCACTGGAGAACATCGGCCCATGGGAAAATGCAAATGATGTAGTGGTGTCGGCCACAGTAGACAAACTTATAATGAGCCACTCATCAATATAGACGGCTACAATAGACAGACAAACTTGCAATAAAAGTTTGTTAAGGCTAGTAGGAAAAAAAGCTTGTACTGTAATCATACCGTCATATAACATTCACAAGTAGTACTAATTTTTACATTCACAAGTTGTACTGTTTTTTACATCACAATTTGCACAAACAAGCTCACAACTTGAAAATACAATCTAATAAATGAATGTATCAGCCCATAGCTCACAAACATACTATAATCTAAAGTCTAACATCTGCAGATTAGCCATTACAATTGCATGATTAACTTATTCGCGATCCCCAATGGGAGATGAAAGGCTTATAGCTTGTCCAGGAAAACGATACTTTATAGCAATCTTCAGATTAACCATTACAACTGCAGGTAAAAGAAAAAAAAAAAAAAGAATTAGAGAATAAAGAAAAAGAACAAAAATAACATTATCGAGCATTATGGAAAAATCTTGTTTCAAGATCTCGCTCATTCCTCTCATTTTTTCAGGTGCATTCCTCTTGTTCTTTTATTGGTGCTTTCCTCTAATTCTTTTTCTCGTTCTTTCTCTCATTCATTCTTTCATTCTTTCTTTCATTCTTTCTCTCATTCTTTCTCTCATCACAGAAATTTGTACATAAATCGAATCACATGCAAGAAATGGAAAACATAAACCACAATTTCTTGGCATTCAACAGTATAGAAATCGAATCGCATGCAAGTTATGGCGTTCGATTTCGACGGTATTGAGAGAGATAAAAAATATTGTACTGAGGAAGAGGAAAGAAGTTTTAACGAGAGGAATGAGGAAGTCTGAAATTTAAAATTTAAAACGTTCAATTTCAGTCCGATAAAGAACGAAAGGAATCAACGAGAGGAATAAGTTTGAAACAAGATGAAGGAGCGAGAATATGTGATGCATGCATGACTTCAAGCGTTTTAGGGACTAAACGGATATTTCACACGCGCCTGAAGTCATCAGAAGGCAAAATTCAAGTATTTATAAAAGATAGGCCAAATTTCAAGTGGGCCTCAAAATTTGACCCATCCATATGAAATTCCCAATTTGACCGGTAGAGGCGAGACGAGGATAGTCAGCGGTGAGCGATATAGGTCTGTCAAATGGCGTTACTCAGTCGAAGAAATGGGAAGAAGATGAGTGGGGTCATGGCTCATGTGTTGACGAAGACGTAGAGAACCGGAAAGATGTGAGGGAAATCTTTTTTTTTAGGGTTTGTTTATTTTATTTTTTTGGTTAAAAATCATTTTAGTCCTGAACTTTCGTCCAAATAACAATTTAGTCCTTAAACTTTTATAGGTAATAATTTAGTTCTTGTATTTTTCAACTTTGTAATAATTTAGACCCAAATTTTAGTATGTAACAATTTAGTCTTTATACTTTCAAATTTGTAATAATTTAGTCCTTATACTTTCAAATTTGTAATAATTTAGTCTTATACTTTCAAATTTGTAACAATTTAGTCCTTAATGTAAAAAAAAGTAAAAAAATCGATATTAATTTTCATTATTTTATAATGCAGGCTTTGCATTTTACAAAAATATTGAGCCTGTAATTAGTGTATAGGTTAATTTATGCAAAAAAAATCTAATAAACCTTAACACTAATTTCTACGATACGAACTAAATCGTTATAAATTTTAAGTACAAGGATTAAATTGTTACATAGTAAAATTTATCTCTCTCACAACCTATAATTTTAATATGAATCTCATCCATGTTGAATTTTAACCTATAATTTTAATACGAACCTAATTCATATTAATTCACATGATTCTTTTTTTGGGCCTATTTGTGGTTTTAACTTGGGTTTATCCCCGCCTTTTATTAAAGGGGCCTCCATAGTCATTGTTTCACCAACACTATCACACTTCAAGTAAAACTTTGTGTCTACGAAGTGGGACTCAACTTCTGAAGATGGATTAGAGTTCGCTTCAACTTTCTTAATATTATCCCGATAAAACTTGAAACATTGATGCAGTGTTGAAGTTATCACCCCATTTCCATGAATCCAAGGGCAACCCGATAATAGCTTATAAGTGGTCCTCAAGTCTATGACATGAAACAACATGTTGGCCTTCAAGTCACCAATGTTAAGTTCTAAGTGTATCGTGCCTATCCCTCGATCACGAATGCCGAATCTTGTGCATGCAGTAGCATGGGCTGATGCCACGAATATCAGCCAGCGTCCACCCAATTGCAAGCATATGCTTTCGCAACATCTGTAAAAGAGAACACTCGTTAGGCTCATACAGATTGGCTAAAATAACCACAGGCAAAGTGTTATTGGATCCAAGAAAAGCATATTTTAAATGATGAGGTAAGGTTTTAGTTCGAGTGTTGATGGTTCTTCTCAGGATGGTCGCGTTGGTTTGGTTTGCTGCTCATTTAGACTTAGCGGTTCAAATTTTCTTATGGTTTCCCCCAATGCATGGACCTCGTAGATTTGGTCTCATCTGGAAACTTAATTGGACTGTCAGGTTGACATTGTTCATCGTCTGAAAACTTCAATGCATTCAACACATTAAATTTTACTTCCTGCTTGTCCACGTGCATAGTAAGCTCCCTTGTGCACGTCTATAATACCTTACCAGTGGCAAGGAATGGGCATCCAAGGATGATTGGAACATCCTGATCTACTTCATAATCTAAGATAATGAAATCTGCTGGGAATATAAACTAATCAATCTTCACCAAAACGTCTTCAATCTTTCCTTCCAGGTACGTGATTGTCCTGTCAGCGAGTTGAAGTATCACAAAAGTGGGTTATGCTTCACCAATTTCTTGTTTCTTGAAAACTGAAAGGGGCATGAGGTTAATGTTGCCTCTCAGGTCGCACAACGCATTACATACATCTATCCCTCCAATTGAACAAAGGACTGTAAAGCTTCTTGGATCCTTCTGCTTCTTAGGAATTTTGTTATTAATCAACGCATTGCATTCCTACGTCAGTGCCATGACTTCCATTTCACCGAATTTTCTCTTCTTTAGAACATCCTTTAGGAATTTTACGTACTTTGGCATTTGTTCTAAGGCTTCTATAAGAGGAATGTTGATGTACAATTACCTTAGGATTTCAAGGAAATGCCTGAATTATTGCTCATCATTCTTCTTTTTCAGGTGTCTGGGGAATGGTACATTCAGCTGCATCGTAGGTGACCCTGCATTAGATGTGCTCGATTCAAAATGACTTGTAGCTTCAAGTGTTCTTTCTTCTCAATTTTCAAATGCCTTTGCGTGCATTGTGTGCTTATCAAGGATAGTTATTTCTTGGGTTCATCTTCTTCTCCATTAGAGGTCTACCACTTTGCAATGTCACCGCATGACATTACTCCTTCCCATTATTACTTCCCGGGGTATCCGTGTTGCTAGGCAAAACCCCTAGTGATCGATTCTTCAGTTCACTAGCAATCTGTCCCACTCGCATCGCCAAGTTCCTGATAGATGACGTTTGGCTCTTTAATAATGCGTCATTCTGGGCTATGTACTCCTTCAAGAAATTTTCAAGCGGAGAAGTTGAACTCAGCACTTGACCACCTCTATTGAAGGATTGATGTTGAGGTTACTGTGTTGATTGGAATCCAGGTGGCGGTCCCTGCCACTGCTGTTGGTTTGTCCTCGGTTGATGTTGTTCCTACTGGTGACCTCCCCAAGAAAAAATTGGATGGTTTGTAGGTGTTCGAGAATGGGTTATACTTGATAAAACAAACTGACTACGAATTCTACGGACAATTATTATAGGAGTGAAGTTCTCCACAACCCACACAGCTAACCATGGGTTGTACGAATGCGTCCACCTGATTCACCTTTTGTGTGCAAGCTGCATTTCCTAATGATAGAGTTTGCAAATGATTTGTCATGGTAGCCACTTGTGCAAAAAGTGTTGTTATTGCGTTTGAATCAACATTGTTCACATTCTGAGAATGCCTTCTATTGTCTGTTCTGGCATCATAAGTATCGTCCACCCATTCCATGTTATGTTTGGCGATGTGATCTAATATTTCCTTAGTTTCATTGTAAGACTTATCCATTATGCCGCCAGCTGCAGCTGCATCAGCTGCCATATGAGAAGCTCAGTTCAGTCCTCCATAAAAAGTTTCCATTTGAACAGTTAAAGGTAGTCTTTGGTCAAGACAGTTCTTGACTAATCCCTTGAAGCGTTCCCATGCAACATTCAAATTCTCCTTGTTCGAAGTTCATAATTTTTCTACTCCTCATTCAGTTAGTGGTTGGAAGTAAGTACTTCTGCATGAACTTTTCCACTAATTTCTCCCATGTTGTTATCTCACCAGGTTCATGTTGGGTTTTATGTCCTAAAAACTCGTAGTTTATAAAATGATAAACATTTTCTATTATCAATATACTTGTTATTGATCTCATAAATTGTATGAAAGTCTAAATCCAATAAACTAAGGCCCATGACTATTGTATGAGTACTTAAACTTTATGTGGAGACATAAGAATGGATCGGGTTCGAGTAAATAGTCAAAATGATCTATGGTACATGAATGAGGTTAGGTGCCTTATTCTGGTAATACCATTGGATGCGGCCTACTCTGTAGTTGTTGCAAAGAGTTGTAAAGTGCTACATGAGGAGTGGGGGCGTCCTATGCAATGAGTTTGCATAAGATCAGGATTAAGAAATAAGTCACTCTTACTTTATAACCTTGTTTACTGTTTAAGACTGACTATTTCACCTAGATGACTTAGGTAACTCAATCTTAATCCTGAGCTAACTATGAACTCCTGTTTATTCGGGATTGCCATTAGATTTGCATAGTTGAGGGTTGGCTCAACAGCGCTGGCTCAATAAGACTCCCATTTCAGGGGTAAGACCGGATAGATAGTTGGGGACATAGAGTGCAAGAAGGAGTTCACACCTATCCGATTTAGGGATAGGAGAAAGGTTGTTCTCTCAAATACAGAATCCAGGTCTTAAACAAGGGGCCCCACCTTCTCACTAGGTTGAAAAATTTTGGTTTGATGATTGGATCACAAACCATTTGTTCATTAGAGGATCAGTAGGGACTTGAGGAATAAGACATAATATCGGGTGTAAAACAGATATTTGACCCAGCCATTATTACGAACAATCTGTGAAAAGTCGACTTGCTGATTATGGTTAAATCATGTGGACATAATATATCTACAGTGAAGAGAGTGAAACTATGGGCTTTAGTGAAATGACCCCTTAGTTAACGAATGTGGATTAATTTGGTCTAATGAGTTTAGCCAATTAATCTCAGATCGTTGGAGCCCATGATTTATAGGTCCGTGAGGTCCCCTTACTAGCTCGTAATGGATTAGCTTTAGAATAGCATGATAAGTTAATTTGAAACGTTCAAATTAGAATTTAGGGAATTAGTAATTATATGAGATATAATCATGTTTAATTTTAGAATTAAACAGAATAGAAGATTTTATATATTTAAATATATAAAATTTGTTTAAATACTANATGCTCGTCGTTTAGTAGAAGGCGCGCGCTAGACGATTGTGTAATTAACAAGCTTCATCGCTTATTTACTACCTATGCGATCACGTGTATGCGATACGGGGACGTTAGCTAAGCGATCGCTTAGGCGATGGTGCTTTGCGACATCGTAGTCGCTTAGACGATCGCGAAAGGCGGGCACTGTGCAGAGCGCGCTAAGCGATCGTGTACTTCAGGCTTCATCGCTTTATAAAGGTACACGATCGTCCAATTATAAATAAATGATCGTTTGGATTTTTCTAGACGATCGTATAGTAAATGCTAAACGATCGTTTAACTCTGGAGCAATGGTAAACGATAGAGCAAAGAGTTTGTTTTATCATGTAGGCGATCGCGGGGTGCTTAGTACACGGTGGATGGTTGGAGAAACAATGCTTTGTCGAGCGGTTCAAGACCCGATTCGCCTATTTGAACCGGAGACTCCTTGTCTTTTTAATAGTTAGCTTTCTTTTTGTGTTTAAGGCAATTTTACCCGGTTCATCAACTTTTATTGCTTATACATGTGATGTATGGTACTTATATGTCAAAGTGTTTGTCATATAGTTAAAACTCACCTTAGGTTGTGCAATTATTCATGCATCTTGTATTATAAATGTTATAATATTGCATGAAGAAATTATTTGAAAGCATGCACATGCATCATGAAATATAAGAGTTATATTATGCATGCAGTGAGCATTATCATGCATCATCCTTTTATTGTAAATGTTATAGTCTAAGGGTGAATGGAATCTTGTTTTGCTTGTTTCATTGCAGTTTTGTATAAGTGTTATATAAAAGAAGTAGCAAAAAGCAGGTCATATCCATAGTGTCACCAGGATCAGGTATCCCACCTAAATCCTTATACTACAAACCTATTTATGTTATCACTTAAGGCATGATCCACTTATATATCACATATACATGCTTAAGTTCACATAAGATAACAAAAGAGTTTTGTTTATTGGATATGAGTAAATGCCAGAATTAAATAACACTTATTTTATTCATTGAAAAATGTGTATCTTTACAAAACAACGAGACTCCGGGAGAATTAGGACACCAATCCCAACACATAATATAACTATAGTGAGGGGAGTGCAACTATAGGCTTTAGTGGAATGACCCATTAGTTAACGAATGGAGATTAATTTGGTCTTATGAGTTTAGCCAATTAATCTCAGATCGTTGGAGCCCATGATCTGTAGGTCCGCGAGGTCCCCCTACTAGCTCGTAACGGACTTGCTCTAGAATAGCGTGATAAGTTAGTTTGAAACGTTCAAATTAGAATTAAGGGAGTTAATAATTATATGAGATATAATTATGTTTATTTTAGAATTAAACAGAATAGGAGAATTTATATATTTAAATATATAAAGATGGATATGTGTTAAAATTAATTTAATATTTGATATTAAATTAAGTTTTATTTAATAATTAATTTATGAAATTAATTAAATTTTCATTTTTAAAATCAAAATAGATTTATAAAATTAAAATTTGATGTTTAGATAAAATTAAAAAAAATTGAAAAAAAAAACACAAAATAGAAAAATGGATTTTTCCCATTATCCATCTTTGAAGTAGCTTACACATGAAGCAACATCTTGGTCTTGTCTTCTCCAAGCATGAGCTGGAACTCATGCAACTCTTCTCTTTGCATGTTGATCTATAATATAATGAAGAGATTGGAGTGAAAATCGACATGCAATCTATAGAGTTTTGAGAGAAAATTCGGTTTGAAGAATGGTTCTTCAACAAGGTTGCAGCAGTGAGCTTTTCTCCTTCATCGCTTGATTCAAGCTTGTTTTGAGTCTAAAACTCAATCTAGAGCACCAATAGAATAGTAGGGAAGATCTTGAGGTGGTCTACAACAAAATATGGAGAAGATAGCAGCTGAAGATGGAGCTTTGAAGAAGTTCTACAAGAGGTATGTCTTGAAACCCATTTTTTCTGTAGAAGCATGCTTTATATTATGCCAAAATTAGTGAATTTGAGTGCTTAGATGATCCTTGTGCTTCCGCTGCTGTTGATACAATCATAAAATTGGTATCAGAGTATCAAATAAGTATTCAATTATGTTTAATTTTGGTTTGATGGGTGTTTTATATGAGAAATATGAAACTGGTGCACTGATATAGTTTTCTGAGTTTTGGCAGTTTAATTCTCTTTAATTTCTCATTTAAATTTTTAATTGGCTCTTGCTTAATGAGCTTTAATGTGTTCCCAAGAGTCTGTAATTTATTTGAGTCATTAGAGTTGAAATTAAGCTATTAATCGAAGAAACAAGTGAAGAGGCCGAGTTGAAGTTCCAGAAAATCAGCCTCTGTTCTTGTCGTCGCTGAGGTTCCAGTTGCTAAACGTTCATCTAGCTCCAGACGCTATACAATGTGAAGAAATGCTAGACGATCGTATAGTAATGGACGTTGGTCGTTGTGATGTTGAACTCTAGATGTTCGTGTACCTACGGGAGCTAAACGATGCGTTCAATTTGTTTTAGTTTTGGCCATAAAAAAACAAAGCAACAGAAGCCTCAATTATTACAAAACAAGCTTTCGAGCAGCTCCTAGACCCATCCGAAACCGCCCAAACGAACTTAAGTAAGCTTGAAACCGGGACCCGAACCCATCTGAACCTGACTCAGCCAAGAACCATTCCAAAGTTAACCGCAGACCCAACCAACAAGAGAACCATCCGAACCCGGTAGCCCTTGCACATGTTCAACACCTCGTTAAGTCTCATCGTTTAGTAATGACGACCATACGTCTAGCATTTTGCCAAGATTGTTTAGTAAATCCTATGATTGTTTAAGTGCGCGAAAAGGGGTAAATGATCGTTTAATGCCATCGCATAGCATTCAACGCATTGCCACAGCTGCCGCACAAAGGTATGCATTCGCGGGTGCTATCGCATAGCAACTTAATGCATCACCCTAGCTCCCGCATAGAGGTAAACGATTGCGTAGTGCTATCGCATAGCAACTTGACGCATCATTTAGCTCCCGATCAAAGAAGAAACGATCGCTCAAGCTATCGTATAACTCTTCATCACTATCGCCTTAGTTCTATCGTATAAAAACCAAACGATCGCTTATCACCATCATCTAGCACTGCATGTCAATCAGTTTAGTATCCGTGTAGCTTAAACGATCGCTTAGCTCTATCGAACAGAACATCATTGTGTCGCTCACATCATAGGTAAGTGATTTGTTTAGTTCCATCGCATAGAAACTTCAACCATCGCTTTAGCACTATGTCTACCCGATCGCTTAGCTTCCGCATCTAGACGATCGCATCAGTATTATCGTTGTACACTTCATCGCATCGCTTAGAGCGCATCATTGCTAAAAGATCGCATAATACCATCATATAGTAAATTCAACGTATTATTTAGTTCCCACCTAAAGCTAAACGATTGCATAATGCTAATCGATAGT
>NC_052359.1:31988713-32002976 GCF_009727055.1 Benincasa hispida
CCCTAGACTTACCAGGAAACTCGGTGGGGTTTATAATTAGATTCCATTGAGAAAGCTTGATTGCTCAACGTATTTCCATCACTGCATTTCATCCATAGTTTCATCTCATAAAATAACGCATCAAGTTTTTGGCGCCGTTACTGAGGACTTCGGCAAATCAGTGTGCTAACGGTAATTTTTCTGATTTCTTTGCAACTCTCAATCTCTGGAGAACTACGACCCAGAGATTGAGAGAACATTTCGATGCAGACTGAGAGACAACTATCAACAACAAGAGAGAACCCCAAGAATAGCGGAATAACCGGTAGCAAGGGCCGCAAACGTGAACAATATAATGGCCAACCCCATCCTTCTAGCGAATGATCGTAATAGACCCATCCGGGACTATGTGTTGCCCAACCTCTACGATTTCTCTCCAGAAATCATGAGGCTAACGTTAGATGGATCGAGGTTTGAAATGAAGATGATAATGTTGTAGATGATCTAAGCTGCTGGGCAGTTTGGAGGGAGGCGTGGCGAAGACCCGCACGCCCACCTTTGGAGCTTCATAGAAATTTGCAACACTTTTGTATTCCCGAATATCTCTACTGAAGAAATTTGACTAACCCTGTTTTCATTTTCTTTGTGTGATCAAACAAGAAAATTGGCATAGTCTCTCGAACTGTTAGAGATAACCTCGTGGGAACAGGTCGTCAAGAAATTCATGAAGAAATACTTCCCACCTACCGAGAATGCCAGGAGAAGGAAATTAATAACAAATTTTGAACAAGAAAATGACAAATCGTTCAACGATGCTTGGGTGAGGTTTAAGCGGTTGGTAAGAGACTATCCATATAATGGCTTACCAGACTGCTTGCAGATGAAGATTTTTTACCAAGGACTGAACCATGCTTCACAGACTGCTGCCAATGCTACAGCAGCTGGTGATCTACTTGACAAAACATGTGAAGAGGCAAAGAGTATACTTGATCGCATTTCCAAAAATCACAAGGATTGGCGGGAAAGCGATCAGAGATTAAGAATTAAAGACAGTGACGTAAACAATGAGGCCATCGCATCCTTGCAAAACCAGATGACTGCGATGATGAGTTTGATTCAAGGCATCGCAATTAATAACACGGGAGTGGAGAAAGGGCAGGTCAATGCAATTGCTCAAGCGATTGCAAGTTGTGTCATTTGCGGAGACGCTCATTCGATGGAAGAATGCCCAACAAACCCGCAGTCAGTGTGCTTCATAAAGAACAATCCCTATTCCGATACACACAACCCCGGGTGGAGAAACCACCTAAATTTTGCGTGAAAAAATCAACAACAAAGCTTTCAACCAGTGGCGTAAAAAGAAGGGCCACTCAAATTTTTCCTGCAAAACAATGGTCCAATGCATTGTCAAGCTAGCAGCTCGCAAACACCACAATCTTCGTCCTTAGAGAGCTTGTTGAAATAGTACATTGAGAAAAAATAATCAGTGCTTCATAATCAAGCAACATCCATTCGAAATCTCGAACTTCAGTTGGGATAAATTGCGGATGAGCTGAAAAATAGACCGCAAGGAGTGTTGTCGAGCTCAACTGAGCTTCCTCGCAATGTTGGGGGTACTAGGAAAGAACAATGCTTAGCAGTCTCCGTGCTAAGCAACAAAATGATTGCAGAAGTAAGGGAGGAACCCATCGCAATCAACTTGAATGCGGTGACAACCGAGGACCCGTTGACCTATAGTTCGGAAAAGCCCAAGAAAATGAACCCCCAAGTTGCGTCCATCCTCAAACCTCCAGAACATGAGACAGAAGAAGTCTAGCTACCACCAGCTCCACAAAGATTGAAAGAAAAACAAAATGATGAAGACAAGATCACAACAGTGGCAATAATTCAAAATGCTATAATCCCACAAAAAATGTGCAACCCAAGAATCTTCACGATACCATGCTCCATTAGAGGGGTCTACAGTGGCCAAGCATTGTGTGTTCTTGGGGTGAGTATAAACATCATGCCACTATCAATCTTCAAACGATTGAATATTGGCACACTCACGCCCACAACAGAGACTCTCTTACTTGCGGACAGATCCCGAATATATCCTGAAGGAGAGTTGAAAAATGTTACAATCTCAATTGATAAATTCATCTTGCCAGCAGACTTCCTCATTTTGGATTATAAAGCGAACGAAGATGCGCCCATCATATTGGGACGACCATTCCTTTCGACCAGTCGCACTCAAGTTGATGTGCGCAAGGGGGAGATTGTACTGAACATTTATGGGAAAAAGCTCTGGATTAAGGCAGTCAAGATCCCAAAGGACAAAGAAAAGAGGGAAAAGCCACCGTGGACGTGAAAAAACCAGCTTGGAATAAGCAGTCCCTGAGTTACTATATAACTCAACCTCATCAGGAACACAACTCTTTTGAATATCCTTTTTCCTGCATCAAGACTTCATGAACTTTCATCATCTTGTTATTATTTATTTTCGTAATCACTTTGTTGTTATTGTTTATCTATCTGCATTATTCTTTATCTTTAAAAAAAAAAAAGTTCGCGGTAAAAGAGTTTGTTTTGTTTAATATTTGACCTTTTCACTGTTTTTCTTGCAATGATCGAGGTGAACGATTCCGAAGGGGTTACGTGGAGAAGCAAATTATCTTATTCCGTCATCGCAATCCAAAGAAGATAGATCGCCGTAAGGCAAGATGCGTCAACAAATAATGCGGGCGACAGTGCAAATTTGGGGGTTGTATTTCTCCTTCACTTTATTTCAAATTCTGCACTATCACATCACATTTTAATTTCAAAATTTTATCACCGTATCCTCTTTGATTACCGTAATCATTTAACATTGATAAATTTAGTAAGTCACCGCATGATTTCTCTTTGCCAATTATGATTTCAATGATGAAACACATACTTCTATTTTTTTTCATATATACTAGAGTCAACTTAATCTTAGAAAAGTCAACTCATGAAATATTTCTAGAAATTAATGATCTGCTAGCTTTCTTTCAAACTCTCTTTACGAGATTTTCTAAGAACATCGCATGACTTCTTTAATTCTTTTGGCAATGGGGACATTGCCGCATTTTAAATTTGGGGGTGAAGTATTTATTTTCGACCTTGCTATTTTTAGCTCTAAAAAAAGGGAAAAAGAAAACTTTGAGAATAACAACTCCACTGTCAACGCAATGGGGAAACCCATGTTGACAAGAGTTAAGTTGTGAAGGGCACTTACCCATAGTTAGATGTCTGCATGACAAACGTGGGGGCAAGCCAAAACGAAAGTAAGTCACCAAGATCAACGCATAAATAAATAACCGCAACTCCGCTGTCAAGTAGGTATGAGTTTAGTTTGAGGAAAAGCGCATGGCTCATAGTTGGATGTCCGCATGACACACGTGGGGGCAAGCCAAAACGAAAGTAAGTCACCAAGATCAACGCATAAATAAATAACCGCAACTCCGCTGTCAAGTAGGTATGAGTTTAGTTTGAGGAAAAGCGCATGGCTCATAGTTGGATGTCCGCATGACACACGTGGGGGCAAGCCAAAACGAAGGCAAGGCACTTGGATCAGCGCAAGGCTAGAAAAAAAATAACAATGATAAAAATATTCAAGGATAAAAATCAGTGAAAATTTTTTTGTTGAAATAAATCATGCGATATCTTGGAATCTAGCAAAGTCCTTTTGAAGGTTAAGCTTGCGGTCCCTAGGATTTAGAAATATTTTAAGAGGAGACTTGAATAAGAATTGAGAAAATTTTGGTGTATAGGATTTGAATGAAATATCCTTGAGAAATCTAGGAAAAGAGATTTGCGGTCGACTCTCTAAAGGAAATCTTTAGTTTATGCTTGAGAACAAGCATTGTTTAAATTTAGGGGTGTGATAACGAGTAGAAATGCACGTTATTACAGTGCTAAGTTATTAAACAATGAAGGTTGCATTGATAAAATATATTAGATTGCATCCAAAAAGCATTAAGTTCATAATATTGTGGCCACTTGCGTTCATCGCATAAGAACAGTTAACTTTGGTATTTTTATGCAAAATATGTGTTAACGCAGGGCAGAAAGTGCGATCACAAGAAATCAATGGTCGAGCAAGGCTTTGCGGTGATTTGTGCTCGCAAACATCTACTCAAGAAGGATTGCTGCCTAGAACCAACGCAACTTGGTGGGCGCATCTAGGTGAAAGGCATATTAATCACGATGGGACAGAAAGTTGATGACGGTCAAATCCGAATTAAGTTGACCAGCCACTAACGATAACAAGTACACTCAGCTTTTCGGTAACAAATATTCGGCGAGAATTAAAGCCATCCCATCTGTGCAATCATAAGAGAGAAGTTTGAATGGTTTAGCCTTGTCCATAGTTTTCTTTTTTATTTTAAGGTGAAGCGAGAGAGAAACTTTGCTGCATTTGTTTATTTTCATAATTTAATATCATAAAATAACGCATCAAGTTTTTGCGCAAAAACTTGATGCGTTATTTTATGAGGTAAAGATGTGGAATGAAATGCGGTGATGAAATGTGTTGAACAATCAAGCTAAGTATAAACCCCATTGAGTTTTCTGGTAAGTCCGGAGTCGAACTCAGGGACTTGGGAAAACAATTTGCAGTGGTAATTTTCAAGAAACTTTGCGATAACCGATAACTCAAATAGTTGTTTGGTGTTATTGGTTGTGGTGATAAAAATAAACAATGTGGCAGAGTTTCGAAAAGAATTGATAAAATGGAAGATGCGATGAGTATGCGGTGAACGGATTGAGAAAGGTTTGGCTAACACTTCCTAGGATGCGTTCATGTTATGCGACCATGCAACACACATACAATAATAAACCATCTTTCGATGCGAATGCTACGGCTTCTAAGGCTAGAACCCATGCGATATATGTGACGAGTCTATAGGACCTACATATAAGCCTCTATTCTTACCCATGCAATGACAAAATGACACACACACAAATAAGTCGACCACATAATATCATAACCTATCTCTAGGGTGCATGCGATGTGTGTTGGCAAATAGAGCTTATCTCTAAGTCCCTATCTCTTATTTATGCATATCTAATCTTGCTCTTTCGAGTCTAGATTCTAACCTAGCTCTCTCAAGTCTTAGGTTCTTTCTTTAGACTCTCTCTCAAATAGTTCTAAAGGGATGTTGGGCACAACATAAAGCAAGATAATCGCAAGCAATGAAGATCCTAGGTCATGTTAACTTAGTTCTTCTCATCCCATTCGACTAGTTTAGCTACTCATGCATGTTAAGAGAGTGAACAGATATAGAATAAGAACTTCCATTGTGTAAATATAAAGTTGAAGTACAAAATAACAATGCAAGAAGAGAATAAAGAGTCTGGTAGCAATCTCTTGCTTCCCAGACTTTTACACTATCTTTTCTACTCTTGTTCAAAAGATAATCTCGCTCTCACGAGAGTCAACCCGCTCTTTTCTTTCTACGCCTTCGGGTTCTCTCTCGAGTTGCCCTGAGCGATCTTCCAGCGTCTCTTCCCTTCTCTCGCTTCTCCTTAAAATAAAAAAGAAAACTATGGACAAGGCTAAACTATGAAAAAAAAGAACCGAACTGCTGAACCGAGCCCCTTTTCTGAAGGTTGCCTTCGGTGTTTATACAGCCTTCGGGGTGAAAGAAAAATTTTCTCTTATGATTGCACAGATGGGATGGCTTTAATTCTCTGACTAATGCGCTGAATATTTGTTACTGAAAAGCTAAGTGTACTTGTTATGTTAGTGGCTTGTCAACTTAATTCGGATTTGACCATCATCAACTTTCTGTCCCATCCTGATTAATTATGTCTTTCACCCAGATGCACCCACCAAGTTGCGCCGACTCTATGCAACAATCCTTTTTGAGCAAATGTTTGTGAGCACAAATCATCGCAAAACCTTGCAGTAATGCTGTGCTCGACCATTGATTTCTTGTGATCGCGCTTTCCGCCCTGCGTTAACGCATATTCTGCATAAAAATACTAAAGTTAATTGTTCTTATGTGATGAACGCATGCGACCGCAATGTTATGAACTTAATGGTTTTTAGACGCAATCTAACATATTTTATCAACGTAAACCCTCATTGTTTAATAACTTAGCATTGTAATAACGTGCATTTCGGCCCGTTATCAAGCATCTAGAGCATTACAGACTTCATCACAATCTCGTTCCACCTAGTATCAGGTATATGATCTCTGGCAAAAATTCATATAGGACAGGTGATGCATACTCCCGCATTGGACGCATACTGTTGTTCACCATTAGGATTGGATCTGGGGCAGCGTTGGCTAATTTTGAGCTAAGTTATGGTTTATTTGATCATCCACCATTTGTTATTGTCTTTGTTGTTGCTGTCTTTTTTGTTGCCTTACCCTTCGACGAAGATTCAATCGTTTTCTTCGTCTAAAGGTCTTTTCAACTTTGGGGTTGTATAGAAGCTCAAGAGTGTTCTCCCTGCTCATAAAATGTTTACAAGCTTAGGCTTAGCTTGTAATACTCCCTTGGCTGCAAGTTTTTCTACAACAGACACAAGCAAAATTTTGGTTAGTCTTGTTATTAAATCCCCAACAACGGTGCCAAAAACTTATTCGTGATTTTGTGATGTGCACTAAGACTGTATTATAAGTAGAGATGAAAGATAATATTGATGTAAATGAAGATGAATGGTAAATGACCTCTCTGGGTGAGAAGATTGGATAATGCATTACACTCTCTCGCTAATGCGTACAAGCTTTCCTAAGTTAGATCCAAGTATAAATCTAATTCAGGTTCCTGGTAAGTCCAGGGTCAAACATAGGGATTTAGGTTAGACTAACGCAGGCCTTGCGTTGCAACAAATGTAGAAGGGTTTTAAATAAATGCTGGAAAAGTTTTATCTACACTAATTTACTGCATGCATATAAGAATAAACAAGAGCTCAAGTGAAATGTGGGTTTCAATGAAGGAATGGTGCTAAGTGATAGGTGAATGTGTTGATCCAAGTAAGATGAACACGAAAGAGTGTGGGTAGGAATGAAGATGAAAGATGCTTTGTTTACAATCAAATGTATGTCAATGCATTGGGTTTTTATTTATCTAACCATTCAAAATTTCTCAATGCAAATGTCACATGTTCCTATCTCTAGGGTGCATGTGTTGGTTACAGAAAGTAGTGAAGCATAAGTATTTTTATCTCTAAAGCTACTGTGCATTTTGACTTGATGCGTTTCTAGATATCCTATTCTCTCGAATGGTTTTATCTGAGATAACTTCAACCATATGATCAAAATGATTAAAGCTTTAGAATTTTAGCATGCACAAAGTCACAAACACATTTAGCACAATAGATTGTAAGCAAAGGCAAATGTGAATGGATCAAATGCATTATTTTATAAAGAACGAAATTGTCTTTACCACTTAATCGCATGGTATGATGAATGGAAATAAAGTAAAAAGAAAAGAGTCAAACCGTAGAGTAAATTTCCATACCCTGGTCAGCCACCTGCCATTTCAGTTACTTTTCAGATGCCAACATTCAGATATCCATACTTGCAAGTGGTGATTTGACAGGAATAGCCCGAACCAATGTATCTACTATGGTTGGAATCCTTTAGACGCATGCCTTTCCGTTAGTTGAGCCTGCGAAATTTAGTGAATTTTATTTAATCCTGCGATGAGATGCATTAGTGATGCAGTTTTATCAAAAAGAATGTTTTTATAAAGGCTAGTAATGTTCGAAGAATTCCATGTGTTTTTCTTTAAGATAGATGAGATTTTATCATTAAGAATCCTAATTGTTCTAATTTTCGAGAGACAATAACTTTTATTTTTACAAGTTATCAGTGTTCAAAAAACCCGATAACCCGATAACCCAAACTACCTAACCCAAACCGTAAGGGTTGGAAATTAAATTTTGAGCCGGGTCTTGGGTTACTTCTTTTTAGGTTGGATTGACCCGACCCGACTCGGATATATATATATATATATATATATATATATATATTGAAAAAAACAAACAAACCTATGAGTGTGAAACGGAAACCCTCGTCCTTCGTCCCTCGCCCCTTGCTTAAACATTTCTTCACTTCCCCAATCCACTCCACGATCGTCACTTCCCCTCGCGCCTAAACATTAAACACTTTATATATATATACATATTAGAAAAAACAAACAAACCTATGAGTGTGAAACCTTCGTCCTTCGCCTAAATATTTCTTCACTTCCCCAATCCACTCCACGATTTCAGGCTTTCAGCTCATTTCCCCAATCCCCACTTCACTCCACGATCCCCAATCCACTCCACAATTTTGATCCCCAATTGACTAATCCATTCCACTCCACGATCGCAGACTCACAAATCGTAATCACTACCGATCTGCCGTCCTTCATGCCTCTGCCTTAGATATGCCATCCTTCACGCCTTCGCCTCCGATCCAACGCCCTTCACGTCATATCTTCGTCGTCCATTTCAGTCTCACGCCAAATCTTTTAGTTCGTTCATCATCTTTTAGTTCTTCACACCAGATCTTCGATGTCTATTTCTTTTGGTATGAAGTTTTTACTTTTTCTTTTTGTATTGATGATGTTGAATAAAAAAAAAAATGTACTGTTAAGTCAATAATAGGATGAATTATTTGTGTGTGTTAATCAAATCAATGTTAAGTCAATATTAGGATGAATTATGATGGATTATGAGTGGTTAATCCCTAAATTATTCATTACTTAATCCCTAAATCATTGTTAATCACTGTTAATTTGCACTCCTAAGTCAATGTTAGGATGAATTCTAAATTATTCATTACTATTAAGTCAATATTAGTATGAATTATGAGCGGTTAATCCTTAAATTACATTACTTAATTTTTTCCTTACCATTATATAACTAATTGAATTAATTTTTGTTCAACCTTGCAGTGTCTTGAGAATAGTTGGATTCTTTAAAGCCGTCACAACGAACAAAAATCTGACACGACCAAATAACCATTTTCTAACTTCATTGTGAATAAAATAATTTAATTTTTATTGTGTATATATACTGTTTATGTGTTATTGATCTTTATACATGAGTTGTTCTGAGTTAATTGAGAAGTTAATATTTGTTTTTTTAAATTGAATAGATAGGTGTAATTAGTTGTTTACTAGTTTCATTTATTTTATAGATGGACAGCAGCAGTGACAACGCACGTGGAACCACTAATAATGAAATGTCGCCTCCTCTTCCTCCTCTTCCTAATGTTAGCCAAACTCCTAAAAATATACTACCCCTACCTCCCAAGTCCAATCGAAAGAGACCTAATAAACCAACTTCATTTATGTGGGATCATTTCACAAAAATGGAAGCGAGTGCTAATGATGGAGCTAGGTGCAAGTGTAACTATTGTGGTAAAGATTATGCATGTGATAGTAATACTTGTGGAACTAGTACTTATGGAAGCACTTAAGAAATCGATGTAAAAAGTGCCCATATAAAGAAGAAGAAAAATGACAAACCATCCTAACTCTTGTATCTTCAAATAATGGAAAATGAGTCAATGCTAGTAATTTCGTGACGGCATTGTTTGGCCAACAAGTATGTAGACTAGCATGTGCTAAGATGATAATTATGAATGAGTTGTCGTTCAAATTTGTTGAGACAGAGGGTTTTAGATAGTTTTATAATGTTTTGTGTCCTAAGTTTGATGTTCCATCGAGAGTAACAATCGCTAGAGATGTATATCAACTTTATCTTGAGGAGAAAAAAAAGTTGAAATCATTTCTAGTTAAAAGCTCTCAAAGAGTTTGTCTTACTACCGACACATGGACTACACTACAAAATGTGAACTACGTGGTCATCATTGCACATTTTTTGATTCTGAATGGATTTTACATAAGAAGATTTTGAGTTATCACGTTGCTAATCATAAAGGGGAGACTATTGGGAAGGTGATTGAAAGTTGTTTGTTGGAATGGGGGATTGGAAAAGTTTTTTCCATCACCATTGATAATGCAAGTTCTAACGATGTGGCTATTTCTTATATTAAGAGAAGACTCAAAAATTAGAAATTTTTTGTTTTAGATGGAGAACTATAACACATGAGGTGTTGTGCCCACATTATTAATCTTATTGTGAATGATGGACTGAAAGATATATATGATTCTGTTGCCAGTGTTCGTAATGCTGTGAGATATATTCGATCATCACCTAGGAGAATGGAAAAATTTAAAGCTTGTGTGAAACAAGAAAAAATTCAGTGTAAGACTCTTGTTTGTTTAGATGTGGCAACTAGGTGAAATTTACTTATTTAATGATTGAACATGCAATTAAATTTGAGAAAGCTTTTAGAACTTTAGAGGAGGAGAAAGAGGACTCGGATTTTGTTGATCACTTTGAGGAAGATGACCATGGAAATAAAAGATTGGGCCCCCCAAGTATATCTGATTGGTTGACTGTAGGTGTGTTTATTAAGGCTTTAAAAAGGTTTTATGAAACCACCACAAAGATAAGTAGATCTTCATATGTGACTTCTAATATTGGTTATAAGAAAATTAATAAAATTCAGTTTTCTTTAAACAAATGTAGTAACAACACCAACTCTGTTCTAAGTATGATGGCTATGAATATGAAGACAAAGTTTGATACGTGGGTTCGCTTGAAAAAATGAATAAATTAATGTTTGTGGCTATGGTGATTGATCCTCGGTACAAATTAAAATACTTGAATTATTGTCTTTCCAATGTTTATGAGAGTGATGTTGTTAAAGATATGGTTGAGAGTGTGAAGTTATATTTGTATCATCTATATGACTTTTACAGATCACATAACACTTCGCCTCGAGGTAATCATAGTACCAATGATTCTCAACAATCAAAGACTGTCACTATAAATGAAGAAGATCATGGTATGGACGATGAAATAGATGATCCGTGGATAACTTTTAAGACTTGAGAGAAGAAAGTTCATTGAAAGTGGAGAATGATTTGACTTCTTATTTGTCTGATAAGGATATAGAAGATAAAGATGATTTTGAGATTTTGTACTATGGAAAATGAATGGCTACAAATATTCCATTTTATAAAAAATTGTTCGAGATGTTTTGGCGGTTCCAATATCTACAGTGGCTTCTAAATCTACATTTAGTATCGGAGGGAGGATTGTTGATTCCTTTAGAAGTTCTTTGACTCCAAAAACAGTGGAGGCCTTGAAATGTACACAAAATTGATTTCGTGGCGGCTTAGTGTTACTAGATCTCCATTCACAACTTGAAGAGTCAGAGGCCTGTAAAAATACTGAGTCAGGTAATTAAATGAATTTTAATTTTAATTGTAAATTTTACTACCATAAGATCAAATATTATTATTACTTATAAACGATCCTCTTGGTTTAATGATTTTTAATTTTTTCAGGCATTGAGAAGTGAAAAGACCAAAGATGAAGAAGAAAACTCACTCGTCATTCATCGTGCCTCATGGTACTTTTGAATGATTATTATTGAACTTGAAATTTTATGTAATAGACTAATAGTTATTATTAAACTTGGACTTTTTGTTTCTATTTTGAATGATTTTGAATGTAGAATTTGAATATTTTGAATATGAACTTTGAACTTGAACATTTGAATGATTTGAGTTAGTTTCTTTTCAAGTTTATATTGAATTTATGGTGGTATATTTTAATGTAAATGCTGAAACTTTTGCATAGATTACATGTTGTTTAATTATTAAATTTTTAATAGTCAATGTAATATATTTAGAATTAATTCACTTATGTAAATATGAAAGTTTATTAACTCGCGAAAATCAAATTGTTCAATAGAAAAAAAAGTAAGAAAAAAAATTCAAAAAAAAAAAATCAAAAACCGATGACCCGACCTAACCCAAAAATTTTGGATTGGATTGGGTTGGGTTAACCCTTAAAAAATGAATCGATAGAGTTCATCTAAAGCCAACCCGAATGTTTGAGTTGATCGACAAAATTCTTCCAACTAGAACCATGTATACCCCCTAGATGTGAAGGTTAATTATCTCTCTTTTTTAAAAAGAAGTTTAACTTTTAGCTTTGTGATTATGAATTCTCATTATAAGATAATCTAAACAAAGATATATATTTCTTAATTTGTCTTTTGAAATTGATCATTGACATATGTCTAGATTCAGTAATTAATATATATATATATATATATATATATTTTTTGCTAGTTCCAACAATATGCATAACTTAAATCTCAATTTTCTAAATTTGGTAAAAGATGATCCTACAACTAAATTTTGGGATACGAAAAATCTTGCATTATGTTTTAGATTTTATTGGAAATTGGAATGAAAAATTTGATCAGTTGCTCATTGCATGCATTGTGTAATTGATTATTAAACATATAATAGTATGTCCATATACTAATTACAACTTTCAATATATATGTCCTTAATTATTTGGTGATGATATAATACTATTTAAAATTTTAAATTTTTGAAGATTATTATGCATTATATATATACTGAACTATAAAATAAAAAAGAAAGTTAATATGACATAAAGTTATCATTTTATATGATATAACATTTTAAAATTATTAGGTAACTTTAGCATGAGTATGTTAATCTATTACTTATATTTTATAAACTAAAATTTCTTAGGTCAACTAAAAAATAACACAATACCTAGACAAATTAAGTAACTTTTTTTTTTTAAAAGAATTGAACACACAACTGATTTTAGAAGTTTGATCTATTAAATCTTAGTATACAAAATTATAATTTAAAACAATTTAAAATTAAATTAATGAAGATTTTTACACACTCACGATTGTCCTAGATGAAGAAATGTTAAGATAGATATGATTTTAGTATCAGTTTTATTTTTCTTTTGTTCTATAACTTCCATCATATCATATCATGTTTATTTGTTTATCTTAACATATCATTTTTGGATTATTATGTCAATATATCAATTTACATATTTCAAATATATTATGTCATTGATTATTTTGTGATGGTATAATACTATTTAAAACTTTAAGTTTTTGGAGATTATTACGAATTATATATATATATATATATATATATATATTGAACCAAAAAGAAAACAGATGATAGTTAATATGATATAACATGATTATTTTATATAATATAACATTTTAATTATTTGATAAATTTAGCTTGGAGTATGTTAATCTATTAATTATATTTTATAAAACTAATTTTAGTCAATTAAAAAAGAACACAATATTTAGATAAATTTAGTAATTAAAAAAAAATAAATATACAACAATACTTAATTTTTTAAACTTTAGAACTTAAAAATAGTAAAAACTAATCTGATTATCAATTAAACCTTACCATGAAAAATTATAATTTAAAACTAAATCAATGAAGATTTAAATACACGCCTAATTGTTAATAGATGAAGAAGTGTAAAAATAGAATATATAAATTTTTGTTTGGAATGTGATAAGTTTTAAACTCATTTTATCGTAGTGATTGAAAAGTAATCTGATGAAGTTTAATTTGAAATTTCAAAAAATGTGGAAACTCTTCAATTTTCTACCAAGTGGTTATTTCTCTATATAATTTTTAAGATGTTGAAAATAATTAAAACTAACTTTATAATTTATTGATTCATATAATTATATTAATGTCACACCCCACCCCAGATCACCCTCTTAGTCTAGAGAAGGGCGTGACTACAGCAGTTATCAACCCTTAGGCTGACACTTACTACCTAAAAACTCTTGCGGAATAACTCTGATATCAAATACAAATTATATGCAACGGGACGGCTGTAGGCTCACAATCTATTAACTTAGAAACTTAATATGTTTAGAGTATTTACAACATTAGATTTACAAATCCCAAAACCACAAACACTGTCCCTATATGAACAATAGTAACATGTGTACATTATTAACAATAACCACCTAGCAAAAGGTTATAAGTCTTTTGGTCCTTTAGTGGCAGAGCAGATACTGAGCTGTCTCTAGAGGATTTGACCGCTACCTGTTGGGGGGAGGGGGGAGGGGGTGAACAAAAACATTTGAAAACGGGGTGAGCTTACGCCCAGTGAGTGACTAAGAAAAATAGTAAATTCTCACGCATGATTTCAGTAATCAGTTTTTTAACTGAAAACATAAACTTTTACAGTACTTGTACTGCAGCATAAACGTTTTCCAAGCATAAAACATGTAAAGCTGTTTTAAACATAAAACATATAAAAGCATTCTCAATCAAAAGTACTTTATAACTGGTAAAATAATCCCAACACCAACTGCTAGTCCAGAGAGAACCCTTTTGCTCAATCTTTGACTTTATTCACCTGTGGTCACCA
>NC_052359.1:32005907-32009803 GCF_009727055.1 Benincasa hispida
ACCTACTTGGCTGCATGGCCAAATGTTTAATCCTCCCTTTATCAACGTAAGCTGACTTCACCTTGGTTCAATGTGTTCTTCCCAAACGCATCCAACACAATTTCTTAAGGTTTAAGAATTTCTCTTAATCGGACACCTAAATTTTAATTGACGTCTTTCCTTACGTCTTCAAGCTTTGTTTGTATTCAAATTAGGGTTTTTAAATGCATAATCCACCCCAACGCGTCCAAATACATCGCCCAAAAGCTTGCTCGGTCGTTCAATGCATAGGCGAGGCGTGGGCGTGATGTTCGAATCGGACAAAGTAAGGTTAACACATAGGCGCTCTTGCTCTTTCCGCTCTCAACAGTGTCGCTCTCTCCACTCTCGGTAGTGTCGCTCTCTCCCACTTTCTCGCTGGTCTCGCTCTCTCCATTCTCGCTCCCTGCCCCCTTCTCGCTCAAAATCTCGCTCTCTCCAGCAATCTCGCTGGACTTGCTCTCTCCAATCTCGCTTTCTCTCTCGCTTTCTCCAGCTTTCTCGTTGGTCTCGCTCTCTCTACTCTTGTTCTCTCCAGCTTTCTCGCTGGTCTTGCTCTCTCCAATCTCACTCTTTCTGTCGCTCAAAATCTTACTTTCAATGATCTCGCTCTCAACGATCTCACTTATCTCACTTTCAACGATTTCGCTCTTAGCTACTGCGAACATTGTTTGTCTCCGTGCAATTTCTACACGATTGTGCCACTAGTCACTTTCCTTCCAGTGCTTTGTGCACAACACGCATTTCACATAAATTTTCCATACTTAGCCAATTTTTTCCAAATTTTCCAAACTTAATTTCCATATTTTTCTTTTTCAAATCCCCATTTCTACTTCACCATTCCACACTAACTTTCTCATCAACCTACTTATTATTCAAATTTCATTACAATTTTACCAATTAAAGCTCAACTTAAATTATTAAAGGAAAATCTACTTAACACTTAGAAATTTTTCTACCCTTAACTTAGGATTTAACTTTCACTTAGTTAATTCCTTTTATCACTTGTTTAACTAAGGAAAATAGAAATCCGGGTTTCACATTTACTTCCCCCTTAAGAAAATTTCGTCCTCGAAATTTACTCGAACTAACTCTGGTTTAAAGTTTCACAACAACCACTGTTGTAACCTCCTATAACCTTGTCTATTAACACGCTTCCACTACACTACTCTGATATCAATTCCTTAGTTTATCCAATGATACCTCACTTAGCTATCTCTAAGCTAGATGTTGAACCAAACTATCTACCACATAACAATTCTATCTCAAACTTTAAATGAGAATAACTCAAATTCATACTTACCTTCCTTAGTAGATCTTTAAGTATGCATATTCTACTTTCTTTTAATAACACTTTATCAGCTTCTAATTGGTAATCCATCCTCAATCCCTTATCCATTTCTTCAGCTAACTTCTGAAGATCAGAATCCTTTAATTACTCACGTAGAATATTTTCTACAAGAGTAGGACACACTTGAAATAAGGCTAGTAATCCTCCTTTTCGACTGATTGATAATGCTGCCCTAGCATTATACAACTTATAGATCAATCTACCCTTTACTGAATTAATACTAGCTCTAGCTAATCTAGTTTTTCGACTTAAGGCATCAACTACCACATTTGCTTTATCTGGGTGATAGTCAAATGTACAGTCATAATCTTTAATCAATTCAAGTCATCGTCTCTGTCTTAGGTTTAGTTCCTTTTGATCAAAGATATGCTTTAGAATCTTATGGTCTGTAAATATATGACATCGCTCACCAAACAGGTAATGTCTCCACAATTTTAGAGCTAACAGAACTGCTGCTAATTCTAAGTCGTGTGTAGGGTAATTACATTCATGCTTCTTTAACTGTCGCGAAGCATAGGCTACTACTTTTCCCTCTTGCATTAGCACACATCCTAACCCTTATCAGAATGCATCACAATAAACTTCAAACCCCTTACCTGGTGTAGGTAGAGTTAATATTGATCANATTAACACGCTTCCACTACACTACTCTGATATCAATTCCTTAGTTTATCCAATGATACCTCACTTAGCTATCTCTAAGCTAGATGTTGAACCAAACTATCTACCACATAACAATTCTATCTCAAACTTTAAATGAGAATAACTCAAATTCATACTTACCTTCCTTAGTAGATCTTTAAGTATGCATATTCTACTTTCTTTTAATAACACTTTATCAGCTTCTAATTGGTAATCCATCCTCAATCCCTTATCCATTTCTTCAGCTAACTTCTGAAGATCAGAATCCTTTAATTACTCACGTAGAATATTTTCTACAAGAGTAGGACACACTTGAAATAAGGCTAGTAATCCTCCTTTTCGACTGATTGATAATGCTGCCCTAGCATTATACAACTTATAGATCAATCTACCCTTTACTGAATTAATACTAGCTCTAGCTAATCTAGTTTTTCGACTTAAGGCATCAACTACCACATTTGCTTTATCTGGGTGATAGTCAAATGTACAGTCATAATCTTTAATCAATTCAAGTCATCGTCTCTGTCTTAGGTTTAGTTCCTTTTGATCAAAGATATGCTTTAGAATCTTATGGTCTGTAAATATATGACATCGCTCACCAAACAGGTAATGTCTCCACAATTTTAGAGCTAACAGAACTGCTGCTAATTCTAAGTCGTGTGTAGGGTAATTACATTCATGCTTCTTTAACTGTCGCGAAGCATAGGCTACTACTTTTCCCTCTTGCATTAGCACACATCCTAACCCTTATCAGAATGCATCACAATAAACTTCAAACCCCTTACCTGGTGTAGGTAGAGTTAATATTGATCACTCACCAAACAGGTAATATCTCCACAATTTTAGAGCTAACAGAACTGCTACTAATTCTAAGTCGTGTGTAGGGTAATTACATTCATGCTTCTTTAACTGTCGCGAAGCATAGGCTACTACTTTTCCCTCTTACATCAGCACACATCCTAACCCTTATCAGAATGCATCACAATAAACTTCAAACCCCTTACCTGGTGTAGGTAGAGTTAATATTGGTGCTGATACTAATATTTGTTTCAACACTTGGAAACTATGCTCGCATTCTGGTGACCATTCAAACTTCGCATCTTTTCTGGTCAGGTTTGTTAATGGAAGGGCTATCTTAGAGAAACCCTCCACGAATCTCCTATAATAGCCTGCTAAACCCAGAAAACTGCGTACTTCGGTTACATTCAAGGGTCATTCCCAATTAACTATTGCTTCTATCTTTTGGGAATCAACACTAATTCCGTCAGCTGAAACTATATGCCCAAGAAATATGACTTGATTTAACCAAAAATCACACTTACTAAATTTGGCATATAACTTCTTTTCTCTTAAAGTTTGTAATACCATCCTTAGATGTTCTTTGTTTTTTTCTGCACTACTGGAATACACTAGTATGTCATCTATGAATACTATCACAAACTGATCCAGATAAGAATGAAATATCCTATTCATCAAGTCCATAAATACTACAGGAGCATTTTTCAGTCCAAACGGCATTAATAGGAACTCAAAATGTCCATATCTAGTTCTGAATGCAGTCTTTGGAACATCTGTGTCTTTCACCTTCAACTAGTGATAGCCTAATCTCAAATCTATCTTAGAGAACATCATTGCTTCCTTTAACTAATCGAAGAGATCATCTAGATGAGGCAATGGGTACTTATTCTTAATGGTCACTTTATTCAACTATCTATAGTCTATGCATAATCTAAGAGTACCGTCTTTCTTCTTAACAAACAAGACTGGCGCTCCCCAAGGTGATACACTGGGTCTAATGTACCCTTTATTCACAAGTTCTTGTAATTGAACTTTTAACTCTTTCAACTCCATTGGGGCCATTCTATATGGTGCTTGGGATATAGAT
>NC_052359.1:32009828-32013957 GCF_009727055.1 Benincasa hispida
TGTTTAGAAAATCCGGTTTGAAAAAGAAATAACTCTAGTAAGGAAGTAAAAAAATACTCCCCAGGAAGTTTAATATCAACGGTAAAAGCTAGAAAACTGTTGAGTAAAAGGACGGGTAAGCTTAATTTAGCATCTGTAGTAGTTCCCAAGATAAAGAACTAAAAAAACCTGAGGATGTACCTGTATACAAGAATTCTTAGATGTGTTTCCCTGAAGAATTACCTAGGCCTTACCGCCTGATAGGGGTAATTTTACTATGAGTTAATTCCTAGTACTGCCCTAAGATAACGTCAAACTCTAGTAATTCTAATGGAATCAAGTCGACCCAAAAACTTTGGTCTCCAAGAATTACTTCACAATTCCTATAATACTCATGTACCACTAGAGTATCTCCTACAGGCGTAGAGATAAATAATTCTTCATCCATACGTTTAGGTATTTTATCTATATGTAATGCACACATACTAGATATGAATGAGTGTGTAGCACCAGGATCAAATAATCTATAAGCGGATTGATTACATAAAGTTATCATACCAGTTACGACATCTGGAGCTTCTTCCTCTTCCTGGTGTGTCATAGCGTACATTCTACCCTGCTGCTGCTGCGATTGCTGTTAGGGTCGTCCAGCTACCCCTTTCAGCTTAGCTACACCGAATACCTCACCTCTAGTTCTGGTCATTCTAGGTTGGTTTACAGTCTGGGTAACTCCTCTTTGCTCATTCTGTGCTCCATGACTTAGCTGAGGACAATCTCTTTTGAAATGCCTAGCTTAACCGCACTGGAAACACACATTCCTATTACCATAACATACTCCTGTATGAGGCCTACCACAATTTACACACAGCGGTTTCCTCCCTATACTAACCACCAACTCACTAGCACGACCTGATACTGATCTACCACTTTGTTTAGCTACAGGTCTGGACTTCTTTCGACTCAAACTTTGTTGGCTCATGCCCCCAAAACTCCTTATCCCCGACTGTCCAGAGGACGAGGATCTAAATTTTTTACTTCTTGTTTCTCCAGGCACTCTAAACTGTCCTTCTTCTGGTTGAAGTTCATCCTCATTCGCTACACTCCACTCTACTCGGATAGCGGTCTCAACTAACTGAGTGAAATTCACCCAATTGGATGTAGAGGTAACGGATGTACGTATTTTTCTTCTTAGGCCACTCTCAAATCTCCTACACCTTTCCTTCTCTTCTGCGATGATTGGAAGGGCATACTGAGATAACTTAGTAAATTTTTGCTCATACTCAGCAACCGTCATTACTCTCTGAGTTACCTAAGGAATTCCTCCCTCTTCGCATCTCTAAAAGAACTAGGGTAGTATTTATCCTCAAATACTTGTCTAAACTCAGACTAAGTCATAGTTTCTAAACTACCTCGTCTAGCCTCTATTACTTTCCACCATTTTTCAGCCCCTTTTTGCATCAAGAATGTCGCTAACTCGACCTTACGGTCCTTAGGGCATATCATAACTTTAAAACACTTCTCAATCAAATCCAACCAGATCTCAGCATCTACTGGATCTGTGGCTCCATCGAACGTCGTGGCTCCTAAAGCTTTCAGCCTCTCGATGCCAAAAAAATTTTTTGGATCGTTTTGAATCGATCCTACACTCGCCGCTAATTTTTGAGTGATTCTATCAAATACTCGATCCTCCATCTGGGGTTCTACATCTACTTTTGGTGTACTAGACTCGTTTTCAGAAGTTGCCTCCTGTTCTACTGAGTCTCTAACTCTTTTCCCCTTCGGATCTGGGTCTGACGAGACCTCAGAACCTCCACTGGTAGGGTCAATATTCCTCTTCTCAGTCTGCTTGCTCGGTCTGCCTCTTTTCCTCAGCATCTTTGCCTAATTATTAGGTACACATGTTAGGGACTTATCTATGGGACTTCCCAAAAACCCAAAACCCTAGTCCCTATATGAAACAATAGTAACATGTGTACAATATTAATAGTAACCACCTAGCAAACGGTTTACAAGCCTTTGGTCCTTTAGTGGCAGAGTAGATACTAAACTGTCTTCAGAGGATTGACTGTTACCTGTGGGGGGGGGGGGGGGAAACAAAAACAAAACATTTGAAAACGGGGTGATTCTCATGCATGATTTCAGTAATGAGTTTTTAACTTAAACATAAACTTTTACAGTAATTGTACTGCAACATAAACGTTTTCCAAGCGTAAAACATGTAAAGTTGTTTTAAACATAAAACAATAAAAGCATTTCTCAAATCAAAGTACCTTTATAATGGTAAAATATTCCCAACACCAACTGCTAGTCCAGAGAAAACCTTTGCTCAATCTCTAACTTTATTCACCTATTGGCCACATTAGATACTACTGCTCAAGATACTTCTCCTTGTACTTCAGTATCGAGCTACTATGGATACCTTCTCCAATGTACTTCAGTATCCCGTTCGGCTTGGTACCTTCTCAAACGTACTTCAGTACCAATAGAATACCTTCTCCTTGTGTATTTTAGTATCTAGTTGGTTGGATGCCTTCTCCTTGTACTTCGGCATCGCATTTTACCAAAACTATTTATAAAAAAACTTTTCTCTTTAAAGCATGTAACAGTATAACACTATTCAACATGACTTTAAAGATAGTACGCATGCTGGATAAATCAATACATATACATATGTAAATAGTTTTTCAACAATATGCATCGCGTTCAAATCACAATTCAAACTTGCTTGGAAACCACTTTTATAAAACTAGTACGGCATGAGAATATTGTCGCAAACATGCTTTCTGTAAAATGTTTGTAATCAAAACAGTTTAAAAACGTTTTAGTTCGAAAACATTTCAGCCACTCACCTTGATTTTTTAGAATTTTTCACTCTAGTAGCTCTTGGGTCCCTTTTTCACCCTAGAATCCATATTCAACTTACAACTTAGATTACATCATAGTTTCGAACCTTATTTGAAATACTTCCCTCTACAAACTTATTCTAAAAATTTTAGAATCTTACCCTAAACTTTCAGCTCAGAATTCCTCGTGGTTTTGGCCGGAATCTCAAAATCTTCAAGAACTGGCTCAGACTGATCCGATAGTCTGACCCTTCTGCCTTCTTCTCAACCTCCAGCCCAGTTCCTTTAAGCCTTTTCCTCCGGCAGCCCTACTCTAAAACTAGACTTTTAGAGCTTTCAGATAGATTTGGAATCACTCCAAACGCACGAGTAGATTGGAAGATCTCCTCGTCCAAAGTTGACAACTCCTCTGAACCCACTCGCCCTCATACTTTTTCTACAAAATTTATGATTTTTTGTGATTTGAAAATGAAATCCCAACTCCCTATTTATAGGCGTTCAAATTGCTCGTGGGATTGAACAGCATCTACTTGGCTGCATAGCCAAATGTTTAATCCTCCCTTTATCAACGGTAAGCTGACTTCATCTTGGTTCAATGTTTCTATCCCAAAGGCATCTAACACAATTTTCTTAGGGTTTAAGAATTTCTCTTATTCGGACCCCTAAATTTTAATTGACGTTTGCCCTTACTTCCTTCAAGCTTTGTTTGTATTCAAATTAAGGTTTTTAAATACATACTCCACCCCAACGCGTCCAAATACATCCGCCCAGAAGCTTGTTCGGTCGTTCAATGCATAGGCGAGGCGTGGGTGCTGATGTTGAATCGGACAAAGCAAGACTAAGCATAGGCGCTTCGCTCTTTCCTTCTCGGCAGTGTCGTTCTCTCCACTCTCAGAAGGTCGCTTCTCTCCCACTTTCTCGCTGGTCTCGCTCTGTCCCCCCTTCTCGCTCAAAATCTCGCTCTCTTCACTCTCGCTCTCTCCAACAATCTCGCTGGTCTTGGCTCTCTCCAATCTCGCTCTCTCTCTCTCCAACTTTCTCTTTTCTCTCCACTCTTGCTCTCTCCAGCTTTCTCGCCGGTCTTGCTCTCTCTAATCTCACTTTTTCTTTCGCTCAAAATCTTGCTCTCAATGATATCTCGCTCTCATACGACCTCGCTGATCTCACTCTCAACGATCTCGCTCTTAGCTACTGCCGAACATTGTTTGTCTCCGTGCAATTTCTACACGATTGTGCCACTAGTCACTTGCCTTCCAGTGCTTGTGGCACAACACGCATTTACATAAATTTTCCATACTTAGCCAATT
>NC_052359.1:32013982-32112909 GCF_009727055.1 Benincasa hispida
TAATTTAATGCATGAAACTCTCATCTTTCACCCAAAGTCTTATGTTTTAGTACTAAGCTAGCTTAAATCTTTCCCAAACTTACGTATAACCCATTCTTTAATACCAAAGCTAGTATCAATTTAGACTTTAACAATCAACCTTTTTCCAGGTTTTACGTAAACCTTTTTCTTGATACCAAACTAGTACCAGTCTAACTCTTAACCTTCCAGAAAACTTAACTGGATACCAGCTGATATAACTAATCCTCAATTGTCTCCAAAAACTTATGCTCTTATACAAACTGTCACAACCCTGCCCCAGATCACCCTCTTAGCCTAGAAAGAGCGTGACTGCAGAAGTTATCAACTCTTAGGCTGACACTTACTACCTAAAAACTCTTGCGGAATAACTCTGATACCAAATTACAAATTATATGCAATGGGAACAGATGTAGGCCCACAATTTATTAACTTAGAAACTTAATATGTTTAGAGTATTTACAACATTAGATTTACAAGTCCCAAAACCACAAACCCTAGTCCCTATATGACAATAGTACATGTGTCAATATTAATAGTAACCACCTAGCAAACGGTTACAAGTCTGGTCCTTTAGTGGCAGAGTAGATACTAAACTGTCTTCAGGAGGATTGACTGTTACCTGTGGGAGGGGTGGGGGGGGAAACAAAAAACATTTGAAAAGGGGTGATTCTCATGCATGATTTCAGTAATGAGTTTTTTAACTTAAACATAAACTTTTACAGTAATTGTACTGCAACATAAACGTTTTTCCAAGCGTAAAACATGTAAAGTTGTTTTAAACATAAAACAATAAAAGCATTTTCTCAAATCAAAGTACTTTTATAACTGGTAAAATATTCCCAACACCAACTGCTAGTCCAGAGAAACCTTTGCTCAATCTCTAACTTTATTCACCCTATGGCCACATTAGATACTACTGCTCACAGATACTTCTCCTTGTACTTCAGTATCGAGCTACTAGGATACCTTCTCCAATTTACTTCAGTATCCCGTTGGCTTGGTACCTTCTCAAACGTTACTTCAGTACCAATAGATACCTTCTCCTTGTACTTAGTATTTCTAGTTGGTGGATGCCTTTCTCCTTTACTTCGGCATCGCATTTTTACCAAAACTATTTATAAAAAAACTTTTCTCTTTTAAAGCATGTACAGTATACACATATTCAACATGACTAAAGATAGTACGCATGCTGGATAAAATCAATACATATACATATGTAAATAGGTTTTTTCAACAATATGCATCGCTGTTCAATCACAATTCAAACTTGCCTTGGAAACCACTTTATAAAACTAGTAGGCATGAGAATATGTCGCAAACATGCTTTCTGTAAAATGTTTGTAATCAAAACAGTTTAAAAACGTTTTAGTTGAAAACATTTCAGCCACTCACCTTGATTTTTTAGAATTTTTCACTCTAGTAGCTCCTTGGGTCGCCTTTTTTCACCCCTAGAATCCATATTTCAACTTACAACTTAGATTACTCATAGTTTCGAACCTTATTTGAAATACTTCCCTCTACAAACTTATTCTAAAATTTTAGAATCTTACCCTAAACTTTCAGCTCAGAATTCCTCGTCGGTTTGGCCGGAATCTCAAATCTTCAAGACTGGCTCAGACTGATCCCGATTAGTCTGACCCTCTGCCTTCTTCTCAACCTCCAGCCAGTTCCTTTAAGCCTTTTCCTCCGCAGCCTACTTCTAAAACTGACTTTTAGAGCTTTCAGATAGATTTGAATCACTCCAAACGCACGAGTAGATTGGAAGATTCCTCGTCCAAAGTTGACACATTCCTCTGAACCCTCACTGCCCTCCTACTTTCTCTACAAAATTATTGATTTTTTTGTGATTTGAAAATGAAATCCCAACTCCCTATTTATAGGCGTTCAATTGCTCGTGGGATTGACAGCATCTATTGGCTGCATAGCCAAATGTTTAATCCTCCCTTTATCAACGGTAAGCTGACTTCATCTTGGTTCAATGTGTTCTTCCCAAAGGCATCTAACACAATTTTCTTAGGGTTTAAGAATTTCTCTTTATTCGACCCCTAAATTTTAATTGACGTTTGCCCTTACATCTTCAAGCTTTGGTTTGTATTCAATTAGGTGTTTTAAAATACATACTCCACCCCAACGCGTCCAAATACATCGCCCAGAAGCTTGTTCGGTCGTTCAATGCATAGGCGAGGCGTGGGCGTGATGTTCGAATCGGACAAAGCAAGACTAACGCATAGGCGCTCTCGCTCTTTCCTTCTCGGCAGTGTCGTTCTCTCCACTCTCGAAGTGTCGCTCTCTCCCACTTTCTCGCTGGTCTCGCTCTGTCCCCCCTTCTCGCTCAAAATTCTCGCTCTCTTCACTCTCGCTCTCTCCAACAATCTCGCTGGTCTTGCCTCTCTCCATTCGCTCTCTCTCTCTCCAACTTTCTCTTTCTCTCCACTCTTGCTCTCTCCAGCTTTCTCGCCGGTCTTGCTCTCTCTAATCTCACTTTTTCTTTCGCTCAAAATCTTGCTCTCAATGATTCTCGCTCTCAACGACCTCGCTGATCTCACTCTCAACGATCTCGCTCTTAGCTACTGCGAAACATTGTTTGTCTCCGTGCAATTTCTACACGATTGTGCCACTAGTCACTTGCCTTCCAGTGCTTTGTGCACAACACGCATTTCACATAAATTTTCCATACTTAGCCAATTTTTTCCAAATTTTCCAAACTTAATTTCCATATTTTCTTTTTCAAATCCCATTCCTTCTTCACCATTCCACACTAACTTTCTCATCAACCTACTTATTATTCAAATTTCATTTACAATTTTACCAATTAAAGCTCAACTTAAATTATTCAAGGAAAATCTACTTAATACTTAGAAATTTCCTACCCTTAATTAGGATTTAACTTTCACTTAATTAATTTCTTTTATCACTTGCTTGAGTAAGGAAAATAGAAATCCGAGTTTCACATTTAAATAAATTATAATGGATGAGAAAATTATATTGAAGTAATGAAAATTTAAATGTAAACAAAAATTAATGAATTTATATGTTACAAATAATAATTGATAAATGAAATTAATATAATATTTTTAAAAGCACTAATTTATAAAATTTTAAGATATATACGAAAATTTATAATGAAGTTGTGGCATTAGAAAAGTTTTACTTACATTTCGTACGACTATAGAAATAACTCTTTCCAAATGCTTTCGAAATAGTGATAATATGAGTTTATAATAAAGCTTAGATGGAGAAAAACTCCAATTTCATTTGACCATACAATGTAATATCAATTCTAAAATCATATCTAATAAAGTCACATTTCAACCATGGAGGATATATAAGTCACATTTCAATTTAGAAAAATTATTTTAAATGGTAAAACTGTTAAAATATTTACAAATATAGCAAATTCTAAAACTATAAATAATAGACGTTGATAGACCACTGATAGACTTCTATCCAGTGTCTAACAATGTCACTATAGACACTGATAATACTATCAGTGTCATTAGCGTCTATCATTGATAGTTCTAAAATTTGTTATATTTATAAATATTTTGATTTATTTTTCTATATTAAAAAGAGCCATTTCAACTATATATAAATTACAATTTGAAATTTATTAAATATCACATGGTTTCAAACAATAATATATGAAAAGGAACAATAATGGTAGCAGTTGACTGGGAAAGTTTGCTATTTTGAAATGGTTAAAATCAATTTTTTAAATATCTATCAAATATATTTTTAGGGGAAAAAAATACTTTTTGGTTCTAGGTTCTGGATATAGTTTATGTTTGATTCTTTGTTTTTAAATTATTTTGTCCTTGAGATTTCAATAATACTCGAATTTAATTCTTGAATAACAAACTAATTTAAAACCAAAATATTGATGATGTGGCAAATTTAATATTGATGGGACAAAAAGTTTTTTTAAAAAAAATAAAAGGATAACGAAGAGTTAGAATTTGGTTTTCACCCCACTCGTCGATTTTCAAGTGAGACGTGGTGGCACCTTGTCGGTGATAGATGTATCATTGGAGGAAGAGCAGGTCAAGCGGATAGGAGGTACTTTTTTATTTTTGAGACTTCAAAATTGAGTATTATTGAAATCTCGAGGACAAAATGTTAGATTTCAAAATATAAAAATCAAATAGAAACTAAACCCAAGATTATAGGGATGAAAGGTACTTTTTCCTAATTTGAAGCATTCAAAATTAATTGTGATGATTTTTTTTCCGGAAATGATTAATTTGAGTTGATGAACTTTTAAATGATGCTGTATGTGATAAAGTAAAATTTAGTAATTTCAAAATCGCTCTCAAATATGCACAATAGACTTATTTACTCTTAATAATTGTTTATTATCAGAAAAAAAAAAAAAAAAATCCTTCATTTTATCATAAGGAAGTTTAATAATTATCTTTGCCTACATTAGAAAAGCTAGTCCCGTTTATTTTACAGTTTCTCTATGCATTTCAGATTATTATCTAAGAATTTTAAAACCCGATGTGATATGGTTATTTATATCCTGTAATATTGGGGAACAGAAAAATATAGCTAAATTAATTAATTATTAATATAAATTTATTATTTAAACTTAATAAATTTCAACTAATAGTTTATAAATAATATTTTATGTTATCCTAACTTTTTAATATAAATATATTATTATCAATTATCAATATAATAATTAATTTGTATTAGTTAAATATTTTAGTAATTAATTTAATAATGACTAATATAACAGTATTCATTATTTATTATTTTAATTGATTAAACAATTAATTAATATCACAATAAACTAAATAAGAGAAATTATTTCAATAGGTAAAATCATAAAACTATTGAAATATTTATTAAGATATAGCAAAATTTTAGAATTATTAATAATGACATTGATAGAATTTTATCAGTGTCTATCAATATTGACGTTGATAGAAGTCTATCCATGTCTATCAGCGTCTATAATAGATAGTTTAAAAATTTTGTATATTTTGTAAATATTTTTGATTCATTTTTATATTTTATAACAATCCACTAAATAATGTGAAATTTGATTGATGACTTCAGATTCTTTTATTTAATTAAGTAATTATTTAATTTTTGATTCTTATATACAAAATTGGTAAATTAAACCTATATATCTTAACTTCTAAACATTAATTATCATGTATATTCAAACACATTCTTTAATTATCTAAAGATTTAAAACTCATAACATCCAAATTCCAGATATTTAATAACTATATTCATAAAAATAATATAGATCGACTCCTAAAATATTAATGTGAAAAATAAATATTTTTAAAATATAAAGATCCAAACTAGTAGTAGAAATTGAATTATTACGTAAATATCTAATTAAGATTTGGTTCTAAATTGATAGTATTTTCCGTAGATAAAATAGAATAGATTCATTAATTCTTCCACCCACATATTATAGAAGATTCGTAAAATCAAGTAGGAGTGATCTTAAAAAAAACTCTATGATCTGAAAAAGCCAATCAACCCAACTCAACCCGTGCGGTTTGGATTGGGTTCAAATAAATGAAAATTTTATGTTGGATTTAGTTCATGGATTCATCTAATATAACTCAAACCAACCCAAATTATTATTAACTTTAAATATATTTTTATTACTTATAACACAATTATTTATACATATATTGATTTTAGTTTATTTTATTCTAATATTGTTTTAATAATTTATTCTTCAACAACTAGTAGTTTCTTTGCACTCTTTTTGACTATATAAATTAAAATTGAGTTAATTTTAATTCAAATATATGAAAATATTGGATTTTTACTGTTTTACTCCTTTATAACAAAATTTTAAGTAAATGACCCGATTCCCAAACCAACCAATCCAAATATTTCTTGGTTGGGTTGGGTTGGATTCATTTTTTAATAAGAATATTTGGATTGAAGAAATTTACAACCAGACAATTGGGTTGGGTCTAAAAAGTTGTTCAAACCAACCCATGAACACCCCTAGAGGTGACAATTGATTTAGTTTATTGGCAGACCAAGAACCAATCCAAAAAATGGTTTTTATAAAATAAAATCGAAAACAATGTCTAATAAAAAAACAAAACTAATTGATTGATTTTATTTGGTTTGTTTAGTATTAGTTTGGTTATCAATTTTTTTTGTATTTTTTTTCTTCCAAATTTTTATTTTTATCTTCACTTTCGTTAAGAATTTGTTCTTTTGCTATTTTTAAATTAAAATTAGATCTATTTCTTTTTGCCTATAGATTATAATTTAATATTTTTGTTTTTTTTCTTGGCATTTTTTTTAAAAAAAATTTAAAACATACCAGCGTCATAAAATGTGTCTCTTTTCTAAAAAAACAATATATGTGTATCATGATAATTAAAAATATAAAAATACACCGGTTCGGTTTTGATTGATTTTTAGAACGAAAAAGGATCCAAATCAATTCTTTTTTTTTTTTTCATAATACAAATCTAATATATCCAATTTTATATTAAAAAATCAAACTAAATCATTGTATTGATTTGAATTGATTTGTTTTTCGATTTTTCAGTTGTTTACTTGCACTCTAAAAATCAACCGTGAAACGATGACAACGAAATAAATAAATAACTCCTCGTTCACACCAAATCTAAACAGAGGTATGTTTGGATTTTGCTGATTAAAATCTTATGTTGATTTGAAAAATAAAGTTTTTCTTATACTTTTGATTCTCTTTCAAATCATTATATAGGTTTAAATTATTTTAAATAATTTAAAATTAAGATCTATTTCATATATCGTATCTTATTTCCACCAAAATCAAATCTATATTTTTTTGTTTTTTCATAAATTGAATACATCTATTTTTTAAAAACAATTACAGCATATTGATTTTTTTAAAAATAAAACTATTTTTTTAATATTTAAAAATTTAATTGAGAGTAAACAAAATATATCATTATACATAATTATTTATAAAATGACATATTATTAAAAAAATAGTAATAATATGTGTTTTCTCGAACGAGCATATTTTTAATATTTATTTATCAGACATTAATATCCATTTTTCAGGTTGGAAGCTTCAATTTACCAAAACACTAAAAAAAAAAGATTTTTGTTGACTTAATTTTTATTTTGTTTATTATAATTATTTATTTTCTAACTATTTTCGCTTCTTTTTTTGAGGCGCAACTCGAGGGCGAGTTCCTAAAGTACGCAAGGTATAAAAGCAGCTATTTATTTGACCCAAATGTCTGACTCATTATCTCTCTCTAGCGAAACAACTCTGTTCTTTCAAGAGCCAAAAGTTTCATTCGAAGTCTTTCAAAGATTTCTGAATTGTGTTCTATGTATCTGAAACTAACTCCAGAATTCTTACCAGTTTTCTTCGCGAGTTCCTTCGCCTGAGTACTATTCTATCTTCCACCTCCGATTCTGTATTACTTCTTCCGATTTTGGATGATTCTGTTTCTTACTGTCGATCATTTCATCTCTACGAATCGCCATCCTTTTGCTCCAAATTATTCAATCTTTGTTTGAAGGTGATATTAATTGGAAAGGATGTAACTTTTTAGTAACATAACGGTTGATTCATTTATAAGCGATTCGTGATATATTTGCTCCGTAATTTAGTGTGATCGTGATCGTTCAGCGTACTGTATAGATGTTCAAACATGGAATGTGGTTAGGGTTTTTTTTTCCTTAACTTGCATGAAATTCAAGTATTCATTGTACTGGGTGGTTTTTGCTATGAAGCTTATGATCGAAAATTTGTAGTTTCGTGTTTGATTGTGTCTTCGTAATTTGGTTTACATACCACATTTATGTGTGGGTGGATAAAGACATCACTCTGACGCTTATTGTATATGTTGAGAGATAGGTTAAGAGAATGGGAGGAATTGTTGTGCAAGTAGAATGATATAATAAATACTCGAGAAGAATACTTGTTTTAGTCATATATATATAATATTATGATAAAAGAGATTAATTTAAGATGAATCATATAGAGATAATTCCACGTCTCTTAATTACTTAAGATGTAGCAAGTGTGGTGAGAAAACTATTTTTCATTAGATACAAATCGTATCCCATCATCAAGACATGCATAAGTATTGAAACAAGATTACCTAAGTAAACCGTAAATCACCCACATAATCCCTCCATAAATCAAATAAAATATAATATAGAATATATTACAAATAACGAAAAACTTGACAGAGAATCACTATCTCTCTCTCAAATTTTCCAAACTTAATTTCCATATTTTTCTTTTTCAAATCCCCATTCCTTCTTCACCATTCCACACTAACTTTCTCATCAACCTACTTATTATTCAAATTTCATTACAATTTTACCAATTAAAGCTCAACTTAAATTATTCAAGGAAAATCTACTTAATACTTAGAAATTTTCCTACCCTTAACTTAGGATTTAACTTTCACTTAATTAATTTCTTTTATCACTTGCTTGAGTAAGGAAAATAGAAATCCGAGTTTCACATTTAAATAAATTATAATGGATGAGAAATTATATTGAAGTAATGAAAATTTAAATGTAAACAAAAATTAATGAATTTATATGTACAAATAATAATTGATAAATGAAATTAATATAATATTTTTAAAGCACTAATTTATAAAATTTTTAAGATATATACGAAAATTTATAATGAAGTTGTGGCATTAGAAAAGTTTTACTACATTTCGTACGACTATAGAAATAACTCTTTCCAAAATGCTTTCGAATAGTGATAATATGAGTTTATAATAAAGCTTAGATGGAGAAAAACTCCAATTTCATTTGACCATACACATGTAATATCAATTTCTAAAATCATATCTAATAAAGTCACATTTCAACCATGGAAATTATAGTCACATTTCAATTAGAAAAATTATTTTAAATGGTAAAACTGTTAAAAATATTTACAAAATATAGCAAAATTCTAAAACTATAAATAATAGACGTTGATAGACACTGATAGACTTCTATCAGTGTCTAACAATGTCACTATAGACACTGATAATACTATCAGTGTCTATTAGCGTCTATCATTGATAGTTCTAAAATTTTGTTATATTTTATAAATATTTTGATTTATTTTTCTATATTTAAAAAGAGCCATTTCAACTATATAATAAAATTACAATTTGAAATTTATTAAATATCACATGGTTTCAAACTAATATATATGAAAAAGGAACAATAATGGTAGCAGTTGACTGGGGAAAGTTTGCTATTTTGAAATGGTTAAAATCAATTTTTTAAATATCTATCAAATATATTTTTAGGGGAAAAAAATACTTTTTGGTTCTAGGTTCTGGATATAGTTTATGTTTGATTCTTATGTTTTAAAATATTTTGTCCTTGAGATTTCAATAATACTCGAATTTAATTCTTGAGATAACAAACTAATTTAAAACCAAAATATTGATGATGTGGCAAATTTAATATTGATGGGACAAAAAGTTTTTTTAAAAAAAATAAAAGATAACGAAGAGTTAGAATTTGGTTTTCACCCCACTCGTCGATTTTCAAGTGAGACGTGGTGGCACCTTTGTCGGTGATAGATGTATCATTGGAGGAAGAGCAGGTCAAGCGATAGGAGGTACTTTTATTTTTGAGACTTCAAAATTGAGTATTATTGAAATCTCGAGGACAAAATGTTAGATTTCAAAATATAAAAATCAAATAGAAACTAAACCCAAGATATAGGGATGAAAGGTACTTTTTCCTAATTTGAAGCATTCAAAATTAATTGTGAGTGATTTTTTTCCGGAAATGATTAATTTTGAGTGATGACATTTTAAAATGATGCTGTATGTGATAAAGTAAATTTAGTAATTTCAAAATCGCTCTCAAATATGCACATAGACTTATTTACTCTTAATAATTGTTTATTATCAGAAAAAAAAAAAAAAAAATCCTTCATTTTATCATAAGGAAGTTTAATAATTATCTTTGCCTACATTAGAAAAAGCTAGGTCCCGTTTATTTTACAGTTTCTCTATGCGATTTCAGATTATTATCTAAGAATTTTAAAACCCGATGTGATATGGTTATTTAATATCCTGTAATATTGTGGGAACAGTAAAAATATAGCCTAAATTAATTAATTATTAATATAAATTTATTATTTAAACTTAATAAATTTCAACTAATAGTTTATAAATAATATTTTATGTTATCCTAACTTTTTAATATAAATTATTATTATCAATTATCAATATAATAATTAATTTGTATTAGTTTAAATATTTTAGTAATTAATTTAATAATGACTAATATAACAGTATTCATTTATTTTTATTTTAATTGATTAAACAATTAATTAATATCACAATAAACTAAATAAGAGAAATTATTTCAAATGGTAAAACTATTGAAAATATTTATAAGATATAGCAAAATTTTAGAATTATTAATAATGACATTGATAGAATTTTATCAGTGTCTATCAATATTGACGTTGATAGAAGTCTATCCATGTCTATCAGCGTCTATAATAGATAGTTTTAAAATTTTGTTATATTTTGTAAATATTTTGATTCATTTTTTATATTTGATAACAATCCACTAAATAATGTGAAATTTGATTGATGACTTCAGATTCTTTTATTTAATTAAGTAATTATTTAATTTTGATTCTTATATACAAAATTGGTAAATTAAACCTATATATCTAACTTCTAAACATTAATTATCATGTATATTCAAACACATCTTTAATTATCTAAAGATTTAAAACTCATACATCCAAATTCCAGATATTTAATAACTATATTCATAAAATAATATAGATCGACTCCTAAAATATTAATGTAGAAAAATAAATATTTTTAAAATATAAAAGATCCAAACTAGTAGTAGAAATTGAATTAGTTACGTAAATATCTAATTAAGATTTGGTTCTAAATTGATAGTATTTTCCGTAGATAAAATAGAATAGATTCATTAATTCTTCCACCCACATATTATAGAAGATTCGTAAAATCAAGTAGGAGTGATCTTAAAAAAAACTCTATGATCTGAAAAAGCCAATCAACCCAACTCAACCCGTGCGGTTTGGATTGGGTTCAAATAAATGAAAATTTTATTGGTTGGATTAGTTCATGGATTCATCTAATATAACTCAAACCAACCCAAATTTATTATTAACTTTAAAATATATTTTTTATTACTTATAACACAATTATTTATACATATATTGATTTTAGTTTTATTTAATTCTAATATTTGTTTAATAATTTATTCTTCAACAACTAGTAGTTTCTTTGCACTTTTTTGACTATATAAATTAAAATTGAGTTAATTTTAATTCAATATATGAAAATATTGGATTTTTACTGTTTTACTCCTTTTATAACAAAATTTTAAGTAAATGACCCGATTAACCCAAACCAATCCAATCCAAATATTTCTTGGTTGGGTTGGGTTGGATTCATTTTTTTAATAAGAATTATTTGGATTGAAGAAATTTACAACCAGACAATTGGGTTGGGTCTAAAAAGTTGTTCAACCCAACCCATGAACACCCCTAGAGGTGACAATTGATTTAGTTTATTGGCAGACCAAGAACCAATCCAAAAAAATGGTTTTATAAAATAAAATCGAAACAATGTCTAATAAAAAACAAAACTAATTGATTGATTTTTATTTGGTTTGGTTTAGTATTAGTTTGGTTATCAATTTTTTTTGTATTTTTTTCTTCCAAATTTTTATTTTTATCTTCACTTTCGTTAAGAATTTGTTCTTTTGCTATTTTTAAATTAAAATTAGATCTATTTCTTTTGCCTATAGATTATAATTTAATATTTTTGTTTTTTTCTTGGCATTTTTTTTAAAAAAAATTAAAAACATACCAGCGTCATAAAATGTGTCTCTTTTCTAAAAAAAACAAATATATGTGTATCATGATAATTAAAATATTAAAAATACACCGGTTCGGTTTTGATTGATTTTTAGAACGAAAAAGGATCCAAATCAATTCTTTTTTTTTTTTCATAAATACAAATCTAATATATCCAATTTTATATTAAAAAATCAAACTAAATCATTGTATTGATTTGAATTGATTTGTTTTTCGATTTTTCAGTTGTTTACTGCACTCTAAAATCAACCGTGAAACGATGACAACGAAAATAAATAAATAACTCGTTCACACCAAATCTAAACAGAGGTATGTTTGGATTTTGCTGATTAAATCTTATGTTGATTTGAAAATAAGTTTTCTTATACTTTTTGATTCTCTTCAAATCATATATAGGTTTAAATTATTTTAAAATAATTTAAAATTAAGATCTATTTCATATATCTATCTTATTTCCACCAAATCAAATCTATATTTTTTTGTTTTTTTTCATAAATTGAATACATCTATTTTTTAAAAACAATTACAGCATATTGATTTTTTAAAAAATAAAACTATTTTTTAATATTTAAAAATTAATTGAGAGTAAACAAAATATATCATTATACATAATTATTTAAAATGACATATTATTAAAAAAATAGTAATAATATGTGTTTTCTCGAACGAGATTATTTTAATATTTATTTATCAGACATTAATATCCATTTTTCAGGTTGGAAGCTTAATTTACCAAAACACTAAAAAAAAAAAGATTTTTGTTGAACTTAATTTTTATTTTGTTTATTATAATTATTATTTTCAACTAATTTTCGCTTCTTTTTTTGAGGCGCAACTCGAGGGGCGAGTCCTAAGTACCGCAAGGTATAAAAGCAGCTATTTATTTGACCCAAAGTCTGACTCATATCTCTCTCTAGCGAACTCTGTTCTTTCAAGAGCCAAAAGTTCATTCGAAGTCCTTCAAAGATCTGAATTGTGTTCTATGATCTGAAACTAACTCCAGAATTCTACCAGTTTTCTTCGGAGTTCCTTCGCCTGAGGTACTATTCTATCTTCCACCTCCGATTCTGTACTTCTTCCGATTTGATGATTCTGTTTCTTTACTGTCGATCATTTCATCTCTACGAATCGCCATCCTTTTGCTTCCAAATTATTCAATTCTTTGTTTGAAGGTGATATTAATTGGAAGAGGATGTAACTTTTAGTACATAACGGTTGATTCATTATAGCGATTGTGATATATTTGCTCCGAATTTAGTGTGATCGTGATCGTTCAGTACTGTAGTAGATGTCAAACATGGAATGTGGTTAGGTTTTTCCTTAACTTGATGAAATTCAGTATTCATTGTACTGGTTTGGTTTTGCTATGAAGCTTAATGACTCGAAATTTGTAGTTCGTTTGATTGTGTCTTCGTAATTTGGTTTACATCACATTTATGGTGTGGTAGGATAAAGACATCACTCGAGCTTATTGTATTATGTGAGATAGGTTAAGAGAATGGAGGAATGGTTGGTGCATGTGATATATAAATCGGAGGAAGAATATTGTTATAGTCATTAATTTTGAAGGGATGATTCTATAGAAATTCCAGTTATTCTGATGCTGGAAAACATTTCATACAGCGTTCTATCTCAGACATGGATAGCTTTGAAGTTTCTATATTAAATACGGTGCCATTGAGACAAAATCCAGTGCGTACCTATGTTGTTCGTGGAGCCAGTCGATACATAAGTTCAGATCGTTATAGGTCACTATCATCACTTTTATTATTAATAGGTCTTCTGATAATGGTACTTCTTTCTACGATTTTACAGCTCTTCCCTTCCTTTTTTAGTTACTATACTTAGTTCACATATTCAAAACATTTATTTGTTGAATGGGAATGACTTTTTTATTTGTTTGGTTCTGAAAGATATCTAATTTAGGATTGAAAAAATAATTTCTGTAATTTTCAGGTCATAACCCTTGCTCTAGGATATCTCTATCATGCATCAGGTTCGTATTTGTTACTATACTTGACGAGATAGTAGCTAAGTTAATTTAGTTGGTTGGATGCCCACACGATGAAGCGACAGGTTATTAAATCCCATTTTAGTTTCCAAACTTTTAAAAAAGTAAACATTTTAATTTTTAATGTTATTTGCCAAAACTTGTTCATCAAATGGATCGTAACTTCAAATATGTACATTAGATTGTTGTCATAGACAGAACTAAAGTCAAATGTGTTAGCCGAGGTAGGTCTTGAATGGGGCAAATGTTGATGACAAAATAACAAGAAGGAACAAAATTGCTAGCTTTCACGGTTATTTAGTATTTTATGTTGTTAATCTGGATATATAATTTTCTTCTTCTTCTTCTTCTTCTCATGGTAGGTGGGCAGACGAGCCATTTGGAGGCTGACAATGAAGTTGAAGGTATTCTGTCTTTATCTTTCGAAGTCACTGAAGTTTATACAACGACTTTGTACAATGATATTGCAGCATTGCTGTACTGATAATAATTCAACTATCAACCTTGGTTAAAATTGTGAAATTGGATTTTTGACCTTGTTTATAACCTAAATGTCTGTTTTTAGCATGGGATTAGTGATATTAAACTGTGTAATGCGTCTAGAATTCCTGAGATTTGAACAAATTCCTCTACTGCTAGGTGATCTATCAACAATCTGTAGCAGGGCCCAAGGAATTAAAAGAAAAAAAAAGAAAAAAAAAAAAGAAAAAGAAAAGAAGAGGTTAAGGGAAAAAGTAGAGGGTTAGACTAGAGACATAAGATTTATTATTTCTTGTAGCTGTTATAATTACTTATTTTGTGTTCTGTTATTTGTTTGAAAATTTCTAGAGAAAAGCCTCGACTTTGCTTAAGTTAGACAGCTGAATTTTCTTCACGGATTTAGACATTTGGACTCCGGGACTTGAGAATTACTATGAAGATCTTTATGCATAAATGTATTGTTAGTGTTTCGATCATTCTCATTTATAAAAATTATTTACTGATTTTATAAGTACAGGCGTATACAAACACATACAAACACTATCACCCTCGTTCCTTGACAAGGTATCTATCATAGATCTAATATTGCTAGTGCATAATGGCAGGCCAGACCTTTTGCAGTTTGGAAGTTCAAACAATGATACCACTTCTAAGGGAAGTATATGATGATAGCATGACCAAAGTTTTATACGTTGGCCCTGATACTTGTTCGATGATGTCCGAATTACTCATAGACGAAGAGGAATATGAAGCTTGGGGTGTGGAACCATATGGCTCTGACGGTAGTGACTTTTATTGCTGGGATCTCATTCATAAAGGCATCATCCGTGTTGCCGATATGAAATTTTCTCTGCCTTACAGGGAAAATTCATTTTCTCATGTTATAATTTCCGATACTTTGGAATATTTCTCTCCGCGATACCTTAACAGCACAATTCCTGAGTTGATGAGGGTATCTAGAGATGGTGTTATCATATTTGCTGGTAAACCCCTTATTATAGTTTTGTTTTATAGATTCAAAAATCTTGAGTTAAGAGTTGACTTTAACATAATTTCTGATGCTTTTAATCTCAAACTACTATGCTTCTCATTTTTCTCTTTTTCAATGTAATGCAGGTTATCCAGATTATCCAATTACAGAATTTACCAGATACAAATTCAACCGCGAGGTTAGAATTATGGAACTGAAGTCTGTGCCTCTTAGATTGTGTTAGGTTCTCAATTACAAGTAAACAACACGAAACACAAAGATAAAAATGCACTGCAATATCAAAAGTAATTACAATATAACAATAGCCATCTCTCCAACAATCTACCAAAATAGATAATTGCAAAATATGACCTCCCCTCATGAACCCTACCTCTCTTTATTTACAACCAAGACCGCTACCTAATTACCATTATACCTTAATGATATCCTACTAATATTCCTAATGCATCTCCCAATAATACTCTCACAGATTGTCAGGAAATTTGATTTGATTCACACAAGTTAAATGTTGAATGAACATGGACCATGACTTTGAAACATTCCGGTGACGTTTGATCACTCGCATTGCATATTCTGAAACAAAATGTGATTGCCAAGAAACTACATAGAAATTATAGAATATATTCTACTTTTTGGGAGGCAAAAATGTTTGCCATTGCCATAGTAACTTTAAGCTTGGTTTAGAATGTGTTTCATACTTGAATCAATAAGCAAAATATCCTCAAGTTAGGCAATTGGTAATTAAAAATTACTAGTTTTACATGCATTGGAATTTTGCCTACTAATTAGCAATGACCATTTGGCTTTGATCTTGTTTGTAAATTTTGCAGGCCAAACTCCGAAGTCCTTCGTGGTGGAAAAGGTATTTAGTTCAAAGGAAGTTGGAAGAGAATGAAGCTGCCAAAAAGAGGTTTAAAAAAATTTTAAGGGATATATCATATAAACCAGCCTGCCAAATCTTTTTTCTCAAGTCAGGATGATACCATTTTAAAATGTTAGAAATATTTTTTGTTTAATTTCTATAGCAAGTAGAAACCATGTTTCAGGGTAATTTATTAGAGCAGCTCATTCATTTTAGTATAGTAAATTTATCACAAATTCATTTTAGTTTTAGTCTGAGAAATATCAGCCCTTTTGTTTAATGAAAGTTACCAGTTGAACAAGTTGGCATGGTTTTTTTCAATGTTTTTGGGGTCTTCTGTTCTGTTCATTCTTTTCTCCCTTATAAAGATGAATGCTTGCAAAATGGGGGATCCTTTCTTTCACATGGAGGAGATAAGGAACGGATGGGAGTAAGAAACAGTTTTCTTTTTTCTGTTTTTTCTTGGTAGATGGAGTAAGGAATATTTTGCCCTTGATTTTGATGCTAATAGTAAGCTTGGGTTTTTTCCTACCAAAGTGTTTGCAACTCTTTTAGCAATTCTAAGAATTGGAGTGTCCATTCTCTTGGCAGGATAGAGCTGTGGAGGGGAAGGGTTTTAAAAGATGTTCTTAAGAAAAATACTCCTATGCTGGTTGGGTTACACTTATCTTTTTGTAATCCGTTCTTTTTTAAAAAAAATTTGGATTTAAAAAAAAATTAAATTAAATTGTTACTTATTTTTGCTAGATAATAAATGAGGAGGTTGTATGGAAATAGGTGAAATCTAGATTGGACCTAATCATTACCTATTATTTAAAGGCTTAACAATATCATCAAAATAATTATGTCCTAAAGCTTTGTACATAAATTGTTTTTGTCTAAATTCTAACTACTAAGTTTCGATTGTTGGTCAGACATAACAATAATTTATGGTTGTCACAATCAAGATTATGTTCATATATCATGTTTATGATCACCTATTTGTGTTTTGTATGTGCATCCAAATAATAATAATAAAATTGACGAGTATGTTTCATCAAGTCATCTCTAATTTTACTTTAGCTATCCAGTAAAAAAAATGTTTAATAAAAATATGGGAAAAAGGAAAGACAATTGATTGAAGACCTAATCTCAAACACCAAAATAACTTTTTGTCCATTTTTTCAAACTTAAGAATTTTGCACTCTTGCTTACATCATCATTAGCTAAAGTTACAAAACTATTCTCGGTTTTCTTTTTCCTCTACTCAATTTTCCTTCCGTCTTTTGCTTTGACCATTCTCCATTTTTCCTTTTTCTATTTGTCGTGGACTACCGAGACGTTGTAGAGGTGTTGTCATTGGCTATCATAATGTTGCTCGAAAAGAAGTGAGAGAATATTGAGAATGAATGAGAGAGAGGAGACTAAGAAGAGAGAGCGTGAGCAAGACAACAAGAAAGAAAACAACAAAACAATGAAAAAGAGGAAGAAAGTGGAGGTTAGGAGTGGATTTCATTTGCTCTCCCTATTCTAGATCATTCATCTACTTAAGAAAATGATAACTTGGGTTTTGTTTAATTTAATTAATACTTATGGAAAGCCAAAGAGCCCTTTCATTTAGTGGGAAGAATATTATGACTTTTGAGAGATTGTAACTAAAAGGAAAAGAATAAAACTTCTTAGAGATGAGAAATGCAATATTGAAAAAGGAAATCATAATCTTTTGACATTCTTAAATATTTGAAAACTATATTTACTATAATATTTATGGGGTGTTTACCTCGAGTTTGGAATTAGGAGTCTGACATTTGAAGCCAAGCTCACGTTTGTACACTTCAATTTATTTGTTTTTAAATAAATGCAATGGATTTGAGGAAAATCTTCATTTATTTATAACCTCATAATAGTGATTGTTGTTGACAATAATAGCCGGTTTTAACCATTGGCCAACTATCATGATTGTCGATGACCGACACCATCGACTAATCGCCCGTGATTGCTAGGCGTTTGTGATTTTTTCCCCTCCCCTCCCTGGATTTCTCATTCCTTTCTCATTCTTCATTTTCACAAAAATAAAATATAAAATGAACTCCTTTATAAAACATTGCAACAATTGTTCTAGTAGTGAATTGTCAAATCTTTTCCATCACCCATTGCCTACTACCAGTCACTAATGATTGGTTTTTACATTTTTTTCATCTTCCATCTTCTCCCTCTCTCTTCCCTTATTCTTCATACATTCTTACTCATTTTTGCGCCAAAAAAAAAAAAGAAAAAAGAAAGAAAGAAAGAAAGAAAACTTTCATCTAAGTTTTAGTCTAAGTTTTTAAAATTAAACTTGAAAATGTATTCTAAACACACTTTTAGTCACTAAGTTTCAAAATGTTACAATTTTACCTTTCAAATTTGAGTTTTGTTTCAATTTGGTCCATGAATTTCTATATTTTACATTTTTAACCACATTTTTTCATTAAAAACTCATTTTCAATCATTGACATCAATTTAGATTAATTAATTAAAAATAATTATGAAGTGAAATTTTAAATTTAATTTTAAAAGTGATAAAAAATAATGAAATTTAATAAAATATAATTCTTTTAACGATTTTTAGTTTATTAACATAAATTAACTCTAAAGACGAAAAATTAGTATTTAGTAAAAAAAAAAATTAAAGTTAAAAGTGTAAATCTTGAACCATAGGGACCAAATTGAAGCAGAACTCTAATGTCAAGGGTAAATTTATAGCATTTTTGAAACATATGAACCAAATTAAAACAAAACTCAAAACTTAAAGACTAAATTTGTAATATTTTGAAAACTAGAGATTGAATATAAACTAGACAAAAAATCTAGGGACCAAAAATGTATTTTTTTCCTATATGTTAAGGTTTTTTTTTTAACCTAATACATATTTTAATTAAAAAAAAATGAATTGAGTTTATAACTTGACGTACTACGTATTTATCTTTATTTAATATAATTTTGTATTTTAAAATTTAAAATTCAGAATCTAAATACAATGAAATCTTACAATTGTTTTCAAAATTTGTACCATTTAGATCACATAATGTTTTTAGATTGTCTGCCAAACACGTATTTATGGAACAACATAGCTTCAAATTTCAATTTTCATTTTAAAATAATGACACACAATAAACATCTCAATTTTCTTCGATTCTGAGACATTTAAGGTCTGTTTGATAGAGCATTTGAAAACAAGAAACTAAATGAAAATATAGTTGTATTACATAATTTCAGTTACGTGTTTGGTTATTGATTAAAAAAATGGATTTTAATTTAAACGTTTTCTTAAAATGTGTTTGATATTATATTTCATAAAACTAATTATAGTTATTCACTAAAATATTAAATTATTGTTAATTTATTTATGAACAAATTTTATGTTAAAAAATTTCATATAATTATTATTGTTAACATTATATAATTTACAATACATTGCATAATATAAATTTAAATTCTAAAAAATGAATTGAGTTTTTAGCTTCACATGTATCTTTATGCATTTTATTTAACGTTTAAAAATTTAAAATCAAGTTATAACAAAAACATAAAAATGTCATTTTGTAACTTTTATGAAAGTTTAGGAATTAAGAGGGCGTTTGGATTGAGGGAATTGAGATGGAAATAAGAGTGAGAATGGATAAGGGATACACATCCCTTGTTTGATAGAAGTTTTAAAGTTTTAGATATAAGAATAAGCTATTCTCATACGTTCCTTATATACTCATCAAAAAGTATAGGTTTTCTCGATACTCACTCCCTCTCTCCTTTTATGAGTTTTTCTTTTCTTTTATATTGTTAAAATTAATTAATATATAAATATTAATTTTATAATTTATAAAATTATTTCAAAATTTAAATTATAATATTTGAATTTAACTACTCCAGATTCATTAATTAATTAACTATATATTAAACCATAATACTATTACTTAATTGATAAATTATACATGTAGTTAATTAATTATCATTATAATTAATATTTTATGAAATTATTTTTTTAATTTTTATAATTAGTTTATCATTGATTAATTATAGTCTATTATTTTATAATTACAAAATGTTATATTTATTTTTTTAAACTGATTTTGATTGTTTTATTAATTAATACATCATATTTATATAAATTCATCAAATTGATATATCAAATTATATAATCAAGTAACTTTAATTATTAATTACTCATTTTACAAATATTTGTAATTAATAATTTAATTAATATTATTATTTAATAATTAAATAATTAATTTTGCTCAAAACTTTAAATTAAATTTATTGTTTATCAATTAATTTATCAAAAATTTATAGAGTTGTCTATAATTAATTTTATAAATAAAATACAAAACTAATTTGCTACCATAAAAATTTGATAACATTATCGTGTACAACCAAACACGGTCATCCTTGATTTCCAGCTAGACAAGGAATGAGAGAGGGAATGGAGAAGATTTTTTCCCTGTTGACTAAACGGGGATGAGGATTACATTCTCTGACCCTGACCCGTCTCTGCCCCAATGAATATATATACTAAACTAACACACATATGACATACATATAATAATCCATATCCATAATACATATAATACCACATTATATATATATATATATATATATATATATACTATAAAATTCATAACATCCACCGATATTTATTTTTTACTTTCCTCACTTTAATACATTTTTAAGATATGTATATTTTTAATATTTAAAATTTTTATTACTTGTTATAATGTTTAAATTGAAGGTTAGATTTGTAATATTTAAAATTTAGAAATTATGGGGTTAAATTTTTGAGTATATCTTTACACATAAAATAATATTGTTTTTATTAGAAAAATTTATAATTTTTTATTTGAAAAGAATGCACTGGAAATGACCCATTTGACTAATAGATTTTCATAGATTGAGCATAAATTATTTAAAAGTTGTTAAAAAATTAAAAAAAGAAATGAAAATTTTTCTCTACTAAAAATTCGATCCTCATGAATTTCCTGTCCCGATCCGCGTGAGGAATTTGCAGAGATGGTGATTGAAATAGAGTGCGGGGATGGGGTCGGGGAGAACTTCCCGTCCACGTCCGCCCCGTGATATCTCTATTCCCAGCAATCTTATTCTTAGGCTTTTTATTCCTACCATACTTAATTCATCTACATATTTAAAACTTTAATTTAAATTGTCTTTAAAAGTGATTTTTAACCTTTTAGAATTTATATTATATGTATCAAATAATCTAAAAACAGGTTCAGAAATATATAAGTGGTGGAGTTAGTGAATTGGAGAAGGGGATGATATTTTAAAAATAATTGGAATATTATTTATTTATTTATTTTATAATATAGCTAATGAGAAATATATAAAAATGCCAGCGTGTGGGGCTGGAAGCTCCGGCTCCGGCCATGGCGGTGACGGAGAGCCACCATCGTCGTTATCAAGCGAAGCAAGTTCCTCTTTTCCCCTTACTCTCTCTTATCTGCTTCGTTTCCATTTTTCTCGCTCTCTCGGTATTCTACAAAACCTCCGTGACTCCACCACCGCGTCAGAGCTTCCAATTCATCAACGGCATTAGATCCGGGAGATCCAAGGCGGCTGGGGGAGGCTCGTGTGATTATTCTGATGGAAGTTGGGTCCGCGATCCGAATTTGAGAACCTCCACGTACGACCACACCTGCAAAGAGATATTCAAAGGCTGGAACTGCTTTGCGGCGAACAAATCCAATGCGCTCGATATCACTAACTGGCATTGGAAGCCGAAGCAATGTGATCTTCCACATTTTGATCCGGTTTCCTTTCTTGAGAAGTTCAGAAATACTAACATCGGTACTCTCTTGGTCTCCCTTTTATTCATGCTGCAACATCTTTCCGCGTATTGCTATGTGCTTGTGCTTAATTGTTATGAAGTTGAAGTGTTTGGCTTGTAGTATAAAAAGCAGTTTGCACTTTATTAGTTAAGCGTAATCAAGTTCCTGAGCGTTGCCTAGTTGAAATTGCCAAATTGCTTTGTGCTTGTGTTTAATTGTTATGAAGTTGAAGTGTTTGGCATGTTGTATACAAAGCAGTTTGCACTTTATTGGTTAAGCGTATTCAAGTCCTGAGCGTTGCCTAGTTGAAACTGCCAAATTCTCTTTTCGTTTAGCAAAAGCTACAAACGTTTCTTTTCATAATTACAGTTCACAGTTAACATGTAATTGGTCTCTGGGGCGAATGTGGAGAGTAAAATACATCAGTGAAGCTGGCGGGTTATAACATCTTTAAACTCTCATATGGTGAGCTTGAAAATTTGGTGGAACTTCAAATGCAGGACCTTCTATTCTTACTTTAGTTCCATGTTAGTAGATGGTACATTTGATCTTTTATCTGTATTCTTCACATATTGAATGCTTTTTTATTTGATCAGTCTATGTCTGTTATTGTGCTAGATATGGACTTTATGAATGTTCTGCAGTGCAGGGTTTGTTGGCGACTCCTTAAATAGGAACATGTTTGTTTCACTTTTTTGTTCTCTGAAACGTGTGCCTGGAGAAGTGAAAAAGTGGCGTCCAGCTGGTGCAGATCGTGGATTTTCATTTCTGAAATACAATCTTACTATTGCATATCATAGAACGAATATTCTGGCACGATATGGTTGGTAAGTAATGTAAACATCGAACTTTGATTTGTTGTTTGCCATCAATTCTTATATTGTAACCATCAAGCTTTTCTGTTTCCTCATCACCTTTCATCCGTTAGGAATTAGGATATTCTCCGCCCTTAGAAAATTGTTATCAACAGAGAAGAAAACTGGATAGATGAGAAGGGCTGAGAGTAGCTGGTCTTAGGATTGTTCATGAATACAATGTTGTTATGTATAGGAGTGGCAAATTTGGAATTGACTGTTTTCCTGTGAGGGACATTAAATCTTCACTTTTGTCATAAAGTGGATTTTGTAGGTTCAATTTAATGAAGCAACGAAAATAAGGAAAGTCAGGATTATCTTTTTCTCCATTGGCTCTTTCGCCCAGAAAATGTTGGCAGAAGGTCTTAGTTGAGTTTGTTCTGAAGTGGGTTAATGACTTTCCTTCTTCTTTTATACTTTTCATTCTTTTGTGCAAATTTGTTTCTTAACCAAAAAAAAAAAAAATAAAAAATAAAATAAAAAATCGGGAAGTCGTATGTGTTTGAAGAGCTTCATGCTCAACTCTGTTCCAAACATTTATTGTATAAAAACTCATTTAAACAACGTGTCTGTAAGCCCTATACTACTCTCACTGTAAAAGCTTTTAGACATTTTTCAAGCTGTTTTTATTTTTATTTTTATATTCTTTTCAAGTACATGTGTGTTGTATAGAGGCCATTGATCGGTTAATTTGCTTGATTCTCACTTCTCACATTTGCATTGTACTTGTCTTTTAGAAGTTCCCTGGCGGTTAATAATTAACATTATCTGTTCCTGCTTCTATTTGAGTCAGGTGGTCAGCTAACACTGACGGTGGTAACTTAGAATCTCTGGGATATAAAGGAGGATACAGAGTCGATGTTGACATTCCAGAAAGTTCATGGATAGAGGCCCCAAATTTCCATGACATTTTAGTCTTTAACACCGGACATTGGTACTTACATTTGTTTTTCCAATTCCTTTCAGCTATCATGCTATGACAACAATGATTTATTTATTGTACAATTTAAGTTGGGGGGATGGGGGTCTTGGTGATGGAAATACATACACGATTCCGACTTCGCGGAACTTGGTATAATGAAGAAGTATGATAGTGTAGGAGAACCACATCATGATAGGACTAAGTTCTAGTAATCAAGAACATTTTGTTATTGAAATTATTTCCATAAGCTCTTGTGATGTTTTTATCCATCTGGATAGCAGGAAATTTCAACTGTTGCAGTCGAAAGAATTAAGATGATTGGACTGTACTAGAATGCTGTTCATATCTTATATTAGTCCAAAACTATGTTCACTTCTTTTTCAATCTTCGTTTTTTTTTTTTTTTTTTAAATATTTCCTTTCAAATTCATCGGCTATCAAGTTTTCATTTATTTTGTAGATAGATAATTTGAACTTTTTTGTTTGCTTCAAATAGGTGGTGGGCGCCTTCAAAATTTGATCCTGTAAAATCACCCATGCTTTTTTTCGAAAAGGGTTTGCCTATCATCCCTCCGGTACCTCCTGATGTTGGCTTCGATATGGTTCTGAAATATATGGTATATAGTTTTTTGTTTCTTCTTTTGGATTTCAATTTGATCTGTCAACTTTTCTCGAGTCTTGACTGTGTGAGGTAAACTGTCAACTTGTTTTTAGATAATTTTCCTAGCTAGAAACTTTTTAGGGGACTGAGTCATGTTCAATTAGGTGTAAACATTTCCCCTTATAAATTCTAGATCACCACGAGTTGTTTTCAAGTCGTAGTTTAATAGTTTAGATAAAATTTTCACCTCAAATTCATAACAATTCGATTTTCTGGCTCAGTAGATGGAGGGGCAATGGACTGCATTGTTTACCTTTAAGCCTTGATGGTCGTATCTTCGATATAATATCAAATATCCTAAAAACTTCCGAACACCAAAATATTTTATAACTAGATCGGTAGTTGTGCTATTGATTTGTTGAGATGTGCATAAACCATCGCCTTGTGCTCAATTAGGAGTTGATTATGAACAATCTTTGCTGTAGAGATATAAACTATCAAGAAACTGACATTGTACAAAACAAGAGGAAAGAATTGTGCTGTATCTCATTTTTGTTTTACCATTTTGTGAGTGATCTGTTCATCATAGATATCATATGTGGAGCAAAAAATGCCAGCTGGTGCAATCAAATTCTTCCGTACGCAATCACCTAGGCACTTTGAAGGAGGTGACTGGTACCAAGGTGGTTCTTGCCAGCGGCAGCAGCCTCTATCTCCTCAACAGGTGGCCGATTCAGATTTCGTTTCTATATTCTAAGAAATCTTAGACTTAAATTTAGGTTAAGTTATAAAAATGTACTCTTGAACTTGTCAAAAGTTGGAATATTACTTTTCATGAATGTTTCAAAACTACTATTTATATAATTTTAGAAGGAAATTGGGACTTAGAATAGTGTAATGGTGACCTAGAACGAAAATGGATTGCCACACCGTCAAGTTTGCCACCACTAAGTTCTACGTCCCACTTTACGTTCAAAATTTGTAAAAAATTTCTACTCAAGTGTAGTTTTGAAATGTTTACGAAGTTCCTGGAGAATATTATTATGTTACATTTGATACATAAGGCAAAGTTTAAGGGTTTTTTTTTCCTCCCCCAATTTAGCCTTAAATTTATCATTCTGGGCCTCTTCCCATACTTTTCCTTAATGAAATGAATTGTCTCAAAGTTTAGTTTTCCTTTTCAGGCCGAGGATCTGTTCTCGCTGACGAATAACAGAACCAATGCCGAGGTTCGACTCGTAAATGAGCACCTTTTCAAGGCCCTTAATGGAACTAGTTTCCATATTTTGAACATAACTCCCATGAGTGAGTTGAGAGCAGATGCACATCCTGCCTCAGCTGGTGGAAAGAAGCACGACGATTGTATGCACTGGTGCTTGCCGGGACTCACCGATACATGGAACGACTTGTTCATACAGCATCTATACAACATTAGACGTTAATATAATTTTCCCTTAACACCTTGAAATTTAATTCTTTTTGATCTGTTACAAGTGCTTTTGGGTCGTATATTTATTGAAACTTTGTAGGATTGAGGAGAAGGATTCTTCCCTTTTTGCGAATTAATTTTCTCAACTTGGTTATCAGGTTTTAAAATTTAGGATGCTCCTCAATATTGTTGGTTATTTGCAATGAGGAAAAATATTGAATTCATGAAAGCTTATAATTAAATTTGAATATTGGAAAAAGTTCCATTCGATAACCATGCTGTGTATAGTTCGAGGGTGGCTTAGTGATTAAAGGCGTGAGATATTTGGAGACACTCTAAGTCTTTGGTTCACATGTTCCCTAGTGAAAAATGCAGGCTTTCGTTTGATAATCGTTTGAATTTTTATTTTTGGCTGATATAAATTTAAGCTTCTTATGAGCCTAATTTTCACCTTTTTAATTTTTTTTCATAAATGTTTTTAAAATCGAAACTGTGTTACTTATGAATTTTTTTTTTTTTTTTTTTTTTGAAGTTGAGTTAAAGAATTCAATTTACTTATCTTTTTTTTAAGTTTAATAAGTTTTTATTTATTTATTTTTATTTAGACAATTCTAAAAATAATTAAAACCATGAACATTAATGAGTAGGAATGGATCATATATACGGAAGTTGTAAATAGAGAGGCTTAGCTTATTTGGTAGAGAATTTGAAAACAGAAATTTGAAAATAAGGGGTTAAATAAAAACTGAGTTATATTTTATGTTTTCAAATATGTATTTAGTAGTAGAATTCAGAAATTGGATTCAAATTTAAACAATTGCAAACTAGTTGTAATTATCCATTAAATATTAGTTGATAATAAACTATTAATAATTTATTTATGAACATAGTTTATGTTAAAAAAATTTTAAATTATTATTTTGTATAATATATAATTTATAGGATGAATTGAAAATTTTGTCCCTATAGTTTGGAAAAAGTTAGAATTTAGGTTGATAAATTAGAATTTACCCCATATGGTTTGATAAAAGTTTCATAAATAGTCCTTACGGTAGGGATTATTTAAAAGGATTTAACAAACCATAGAGACTATATATGAAGTTATATCAAATCATAGGAATTAAAATCTAAATTTTAAAACCATACGGACTAACTTTTAACTTTATCTAAATCATAGAGACTGAATATGGAATTTAACCTAATTTATAATATATTACATAATCAAAATTTTTAATTTTTTTAAAACTGAATTGAGTTATACCTTGACATATACTATATTTCTAAATGTTTAAACTTTATTTAATATAATTCTGCATTTTAAATTTTAAAATTCAAATTCTGGATGTAATGAAAACATAAAAATGTTGTTTTCAGAATGGGTTGTCTGCAAATACATATCCACTAAATTTAGTAAATTTAAAACATAAAATAGAATTTGAATTGCGAACCAAGCAGACTGTCCACCCGTTCTCCCCTCTCACAAGAACCCCCCCACTAATTTCAAGTTTGGAAATGACAATAAAAAGCTTTAAAAACAAAAAAGAAATATAGTGAGATCACACTCAATATGGATTGTCTATGAACAAATCTTACCTTAGTAAAAAAAAAAAAACCCTTGTCTCATCAAATGGAAATTTTCTTTTTCAGTACTTTTACAAACGTATGAAAAACTCCAATTTAAGGGTGTGTTTGGTTTAACTTTTTAAGCATTTAATTTTGAAAATAAGTCATTCTAAAAAAAATGACGTACTTGACAACTATTCAAAATAGGTTTTAAAATACTTTTAAAATGTATTTAAACATTTTTTATTAAAAGAGTTTAAATAATAATGTAATGTTCGAAAAGCACATTTTTTTTAATTATCTAGTTAATCCAAAAGGGCCTCAATTGCTATGACATCACATGTTGAACAAACTAAAAAAATTATTGGTCTTAGCATAACTCTCAATAGTTGCCAACCTATGGATTGTTGGGATTGGTGTCCTAATTCTTCCGGAGTCTCGTATTTTGTAAACATTGTACACATTGTTATGAATAGAATAAGAGTTATTTTATTTTGCATTTACTCATATCCAATAAATAAAGATCTATGGTTATTGTATGTAAACTTAAGCATGTATATGAGATATACAAGTGAATCATGCCTTAAGTAATAACCTAAAAAGCTCTGTAGTATAAGGATTAAGGAGGGATACCTCATCCTTGTGACACTATGGATACGACCCACTTTGTAGAGGTTTACAAGTATTTTGAACTACTACAGATGGTCTGATCCTGACCATTCATGTGGAGACATGCGAGTGAAGATGTCCTATACAAAGAGTTTGTATGAGACCAGATCACGAGATGAATATTCTCTTTATATAACACCGTTGATACTTGAGACTTACATCTCACTTAAACGACCATAGGTGACGTGACCTTAATCCTGAGTGTTTTGAGAACTCCTGCTTTTGAGGGCGGTCATTTGATTAGTCTGGATGAGAGTGACCACATTGCTAACTCAACAAGCCTACTTTTTTGGGGATTTGTCTGATTGGAGAGCTGGGAACTCAGTTACACAAGATGGAATTCACTTCTTTTCTGAAGTAAGGGTAAGTAGATAGATTACTCCCTTAAGGGCTGATTCTGGGTCTTGAACATAGTGGCCACATCTTCTCTTTAGAAGAGAGGACTCAATCATAGTAGGACTATGACTTATGTTCATTAGAGGAATCAGTGGTACTTAAGGAGTTAGATGTAACTATAGGGGCAAAATGGTAAATTGGCCTAACTGTACTTACGAGCGATTTGTGAAGGGTTATCGTATTGTTGATTGGTTGATATGGACACAAGAATATATCTATAGTGAGAAGAGTACAACTGTCGGTCTTTAGTGGAGTGCCCGGTAATTAATGGATGATGGATCTCGTGGCTAAAAAGTTACCCAGCTATTCACGTACCGTTGGAGCTTCAAGCTACAGGTCCATAAGGTCGCCTTAGTAGCTCAATGGATTCAAATTGAGAATCAGTTCTTGGGGTTAGTTTGAAGTGTTCAAATTAACAAGAGGAAATTCAATTATATATGATATAATTGGTGTGATATAAGAGATACATCAAGTGGAGGATTAATGTAAATATGATTTACATTAAGTACCATAAAATAGAAAAAGAACTATGGTTTGTATGTTTTATGAGATGAAATATTAAAACTATAGGTTATAAATATAATATAGTAAGTTGGTTATCATATTTATTATAATAAATTAATTATTTGATAATTAAATCTTTTTCTCTAATAACCAATTGAATGAGAGGTTATTAGTGGTTTTATGGTAACCGTGAGATAAAAGAAAAAAATGTTTTCCTAAAATTAGTAGTTACTTGATTCGGAAAGTTTCTCACGGACAAGGCTATCAAGTGAAAATATTTCACTAAGCGATAGTGTGTAGAGACTAAACGATCGTGGAGTTTGATTATACGATAGTTCATTCAACATATCGTAGCTAAACGACCATGTGACTTTGTCTATACGATAGGCTGCCATTTACTACACGATCGAGCATTCGTCTATACGATAGACAAATTCCTATCTCCCACTTGCTCAATCGTTTACACGATTGTTGTCCTCCAGTCTCTTCCTCAAGCTAAGTTCATACAGAGCCTACAACTCATGGATTCTCACACCAAGAATACCAAGGTAACCATATGGTGGTGTCCTCACTCAACTCGATTGGTTTTGAGGATTCGCGAAGACCATTCTTTGGGTTTGTAATCATTGTGTTCGTTGTCTTCGTGCTGGTGTTCATGTTGCACCGGTCGTTGCGTTCGAGGGCTGTGTTTCTGTTGATGCTTGTAGATTGATCGAGAGAGTTTGAAGAATGTTTCTTCAAAGGTATGCATACTCTATCCTTGATATTCTTTGTAAGCATGCTGTAATTTCAAGTTATGCATGACCTGTTAGTTTCTATTTATTGACTGTAATTGTTAGTATTCAATTTCGAATGGAATTTGGAACGATCCTTCCGCTGCTCATGGAAATCCTCATGTCTAATTTCCTTCATGGATGTAGTTCAATCAATTAAAGACACTCTCATTGAAGAGGAAATTGGTTCAAATTCTCCTCACCTTCCCATGTTGGCTCTTAAAAAAAAACTAAATAGTTGAAAAAAACAGACTTACTTTCTTTTTTCTTTGTTTTTTTTAAAAAAATAATAAATTTTGTTCAATTTGATACTTGGAGATAAGGGTTCAACTTCTAATATTTAAGTCGTTATATTCATATTTACTTTTTTTTTTTTTTTTGAAATAAGTTTTATTGTTTAAATTCCTACTCCCAAAATTGTAATGTAGTATTCATCATTCTTAAAGGGGAAAACATATACAAAAATTCTTGAAATTCAAGAGTATAAATATATATATATATATAATATATATAGACAACTAACCTTAAACTGATCGAAATTTCCCCTAGCTTTGTTGGACGGGGTGTGAGGGCCCCTCCTACTATTTTGATTGGAAAAGGCTAAGAAAAGAGAGACTTGCCCCACGGCCTGGAATCGAGAGGAATCTATCTTGCCAAAGAAAGTGGTTCAACTATTGAACGAAACTCAATAGTGTGTGGTCCCTGATTTACGTCCATTAAAGAAGGCCGTTTTTGGATCTACTTCGATCTCATAATCGGCATTGCATTTTCATGAGTTGCAAAAATGCCGTTGTATGGATCCTCTATTTACCCCCTACGAGGCGTCCCCCTTCCTTCCTTCCCCTGGATATAATGCTCTGGGTGGCCGCCCTAGCCTCCTCCTCCATTTTAAGAGTATGCGTCGGGGGAGCCATGAACCAATGTTCACCTACTAATCACAAGAAAAAATTCGTTCCTTCGCACCCCCACCCTAAGGGGTGCTTCACTCTCTACCTTGATTCTCACTTTCAGAACTTCTAATCAACAGTGCTCAACATATGAGGAAAGAGTCGTTCCTTCGCACCCCCACCCCAGGGGGTGCTTCACTCTCTTCCTTAATTCTCACTTGAAAAACTTTCTGATCGAATATTGTAAATGGTTGATGAACCTCGGTTGGACTAATCACTTCCTATTGTGGACCCGTGTACAACAACAATGCTATAGAGAAGCTCGTAACCGAGACAAGACGGCATCAACTGCAAGCTATATGTCGATCATGATTACTGCATGACAAGCCGAGTGATCTCCACTCCCCTCGGAAAGGGAGAAGCTGCATGCAGAAGCTTCCATAGGAATGGAAGGGTCGAACCTACGCATAGGGCACATAAAGACAGGGAGTGGTGACCCCTATAAGCTTTATGTGCCTACACACATTGACCTCGACGACGGTGGCTCCATATCCTGAATGTCAAGATCCTTGTAACAGAGATATGTGTGTGTGTATGTGTGTGTGTGTATATATATATATATCATCGAAATGACAATTTAATTCACTTTAATTTATTCAATTAGCATGGATATAATTTCATTTTGACTTCAATAAAATAATATTTCGACAAATAAAAAATATGTAATCAATATCAGGTGAGTGACATTATTAGTTCTTAGGTGTATTAACATAACAAAACAGAAAAGAAATAAAAGGTCAATAAATAGGAATAATACAGACAGTTTAAGGTTCATTATTTTTCCTCTCCCTCATCACATTCCATATTTATCTCTATAAATCTTGATTCTATTCACTTCCTAGTTTCAACCTAGCCTCCTCCCATATCAAAATGTGGACTCAAAAGCCTCTAATGACAGTTTACTTGGCCAGTTTCACGTTCCTCTTTTTCCAAATACATGCTCGAAACTCCACTTAAGATTACATTGCCTTACACAACAATGCTCGAGCGCACGTTGGTGTTGGTCCTATGACATGGAACAAAACTGTCAGCCTATGCCAACCAAAGGAGAAATGACTGCACCTTGGTTCATTCAAGCGGGCCATACAGTGAAAACATAGCTATAGACTACTACCCTGAGTTTTCTGGGACAGATGCGGTAAAGTTGTAGGTGATGGAAAAGCCTTTATACGACTATGCATCAAACTCGTATAAGGGTGGAGAGTGTGGACACTATACTCAGGTGGTGTGGCAAACCTCTGGGCATCTTGGATGTGCAAGGGTGGTTTGTTAGGGAAAATCTAAGTTTGTTGTATGCAATTATGATCCTCCTAGCAACTATATTAGGATTAATACCCTATGATTCTTCAATCTAAAAAAGAAAATTTACTAGAAGCACGGTCGACTTGATTTTCCATAATTATTAGAGGCACGTGAAATCAATTTTTTTTTTTTTTTTTTATCTATTTTCACATTGGTATTCTATATTAAACAATTATGGAAGAATTATCAATCGTAATGGATGGAGAAACCCAATAGTTTCTCAAGTTGAACACAATTATGAGATCAATTTTTGCTATTGTATCTTTGAAGATTTCCCAAATTTGTGTAGATGCATTGAAATTCTTTTCACGAAAGAATTCATTCATGTCTACAAATCTGATTGCTCTAAAAAAGAGTTAGTTTTCTATCCTTAACTCTACCATATTTGTATAATTCACATGCTATAAATATCTGTTGTACAGGTAATTTCATCACGGGAGGGCAAATGAGTCATTTAGAAGAAAAACAAGCAAAAAAGGAGTAAAATTGGAGTTTGGAAGCATGAAATAGGAAAAAGACAAGAAAATTACAAAAAATGCCATCGCAAGCAGCGTTACAACCCTTACGAAACGCGAAAACTCAATGATTGAAGGCAGAACACACGGATGCAAGGTAGCGTCGCGACTCTATGGGTTTTGATGGATATTCAAGGATCCACACAGACTTGCCCAATTCGTCACAGAGTTGCAACACTGCCATTACCCTACCTTTACGCTCGAGATTTGAATGCAATAAGAGTGTTGCAGTGCTTATTATAGAGTTGCAACGTTGCAACCTAAGTATAAAAGCAAAAATTCAGCCATTTGTGCAAGAGATATGATCTTCACTCGATTTTCTCTTAATTTTCTTAGCTTTCTGCATTTTCTTTCTCTCTTTTTCTTACCTTTCATGGATTCTTGCAATTCCTTGATCAAATCTTGAAGGAGATGCTACATTAAGTTAAGTAATTCTAGTCTAGTTTAGGATAGATTCTTAATATTCTTGGTATGAGGCTGAATCTTTTATAATTTCTCATGTAATTTCTTGATTTTTGTAATAGATTATTTTTGTAGTTCGTTCTTGAATGATGAATAAACTCCTATGCATTGGATTTTAGAGTCTTTGGCCAATTTTCTTTAATTCAATGAATTCTAGAAATATAAGCATGACTATGTGTTTAGTTTCTTCGGGCAACAAACTAAAAAATGCAAATATATGAATTAAGGTTATTGGGATTAATCTTGTTTATAATTATGCACGCTTAGTTAAATTCAAGAATAATTGAATTAGTAACCTAGGCTTTCCGAACTACTAATTCAATCTTAGTCAAGATCGCCTCTTCTTAATGCAAATGAACGATTAATGTGGACGCTATCAAACCCAATTAGTCTTGTCATTTAGAATTGATTGAATTGTTTAATCAGGAAAGTGAGGTTATGCAATTCTAGGCTTTTAGGTTGGATAGACTAAATGTGTAATTAACAAGAATCATGATTTGTTAAATACCTATGGGTACCAAGAAAAATTAAGAAGAAACCTAACGAGACTAGATCATTTTAAAAATCGAGTTCCTATCTTTACATTTATGCATTTACATTCCTATCTTTACATTCTTGCATGATTTTGTCAATTTTCACAACAAAATCTCCTTTTGGTTATCAATCGAATCCAAAATTGGATTAAACAATCATTAGAGCCTTAGTGGACGATCCCTTTCTTGCGATATATACTATTGTAAGTTGTTAGATTGGAGTTACAAATTTATTTGGTCCTTGGAAGTGTGATAACGACACTCATTTCTTGGCCGATCAATATCTCATATGCAACAATGAATCAAATAATGCATAAAGACTTCATTACAACAACAAGTGAGAAAAATGACTCAGTCAAAATTCCTCACAATTTGCGATGTCTGGTTTCATTTTTTTTGTTAAAAGTCTTACTTGAGGATCTGTATCTTTAAATTCTACATATTTATGTCTCTTTTATAGATTTATTCATATCTTATGGGTTTTATCCCATCAAGAAAATTTATTAATTCAGACTAAGATCAAGTACATATATTTTATCTTATGATTATGACTTTGATATGCTGCTTCTATCAACATGCTTCATATTTTGTTATCTAATATGACAAATTTGACTTCCATTAAGTCATTTTAATAGTTGAGTCATCTCATAACTCTCTCACTACGTCTGAAGTGAATAAGCCTTCGTTGGGTTTTATGTCTTAAAACTCGCAGTTTGTAAAATGATAAACATTTTCTATTATCAATATATTAGTTATTGATCTCATAAATTGTATGAAAGTCTAAATCTAATAAACTAAGACCTGAGACTATTGTATGAATACTTGAACTTTATGTGGAGACATAAGAGTGGATCGGGTTCGAGTAAATAGTCAAAATGATCTATGGTACATGAATGAGGTTGGGTACCTTATTCTGGTAACACCATTGGATGTGGCCTACTCTATAGTTGTTACAAAGAGTTGTAAAGTGCTACTGATCCTAATTCGTACATGTTATGACATGAGGAGTGGGGACGTCCTATGCAATGAGTTTGCATAAGATCAGGACCAAGAAATATGTCACTCTTACTTTATAATGCCGTTTACTGTTTATAACTGACTATTTCACCTAGATGACCTAGGTAACTCGATCTTAATCCTGAGCTAACTATGAACTCCGGTTTATTCGGGATCGCCCTTAGATTTGCATAGTTGAGGGTTGGCTCAACAGCACCGGCTCAATAAGACTCCCATTTCAGAGGCTAAGATTCGGCATAGATAGTTGGGGACATAGGTGCAAGATGGAGTTCACGTCTACCCGATTTAGGGATAGGAGAAAAGTTGTTCTCTCAAGTACTGAATCCAAATCTTTGAACAGGGGCCACATCCTCTCACTAGGCTAGAGATTTGGTTTGTGATTAGATCACAAACCAGTTGTTTCATTAGAGGATCAGTAGGGACTTGAGGATTAAGACATAATCTCGGGGGGTAAAACAGATATTTGACCCAGTCGTTATTACGAACAACCTATGAAGGGTCAAACTTGCTAATTATGGTTAAATCATGTGGACATAATATATCTACAGTGAGGGGAGTGCAACTTATGGCTTAGTGGAATGACCCATTAGTTAATAATGAAGATTAATTTGATTTAATGAGTTTAGCCAATATATCTCAGTCGTTGGAGCCTATGATTTGTAGGTCCGTGAGTCCCCTACTAGCTCGTAACGGACTAGCTCTAGAATAGCGTTGATAAGTTAATTTGAAACGCTCAAAATTAGAATTGAGGAATTAGTAATTATATGAGATATAATTATGTTTAATTTAGAATTAAACGGAATAGGAGAAATATATTTAAATATGATTTAAATATATAAAGATGGATATGTGTTAAAATTAATTTAATATTTGATATTAAATTAATTAAGTTTTATTTAACAATTAATTTATGAAATTAATTAAATTTTCATTTTTAAAATCAAAATAGATTTATAAAATCAAATTTCGATTTTTAGATAAAATTGAAAAAATTGGAAAACAAAAACACAAAATAGAAAAATGGAATTTTCCATTATCCATCACCTAAATAGCTCACACGTGAAGCATTATTTGCCTTGTCTTCTCCAAGCATGAGCTGTAACTCTTGCAACTCTTCTCTTTTCATGGTTATATGCAATATAATGGAGAGATTAGAGTGAAAATCGGGCATGCAATCTACAGAATTTTGAGAGAAAATTCGGTTTGAAGAAAGGTTCTTCAACAAGGTTGCAGTAGTGAACTTTTCTCCTTTATCCCTTGATTCAAGCTTGTTTTGAGTTCCATAACTCAATCTAGAGCACCAAGAGAATAGTGAGGAAGATCTTGAAGTGGTCTACAACAAGATATGGAGAAGATAGCAGCTGAAGATGGAGCTTTGAAGAAGTTCTACAAGAGGTATGTCTTGAAACTCACTTTTTCTGCAAAATCTATGCTTTGTATTTTGTCAAAATTAGTGAATTTGAATGCTTAAATAATCCTTATGCTTCCACTGCTATTGATACAATCCTAAAATTGGTATCAGAGCATCAAATAAGCATTCAATTCGATTTAATTTTGGTTTGGTTGGTGTTTTATATGAGAAATATGAAACTGATGCACTGATATAGTTTTCTGAGTTTTGGCTGTTTGATTCTCTTTAATTTCTCATTTAAATTTGTAATTGGCTCTTGCTTGATGAGATTTAATGTGTTGTTAAGAGTCTGTAATTTATTTGGAGTCATAAGAGTTGAAATTAAGTTGTAAATCGAAGAAACAAGCAAAGTGGCCGAGTTGTAGTTCCAGAAAACCAGCCTTTGTTCTTATCGTCGCTGAGGTTCCAGTTGCTAAACAATCATCTAGCTCCAGACGCTACACAGTGTGAAGAAAAGCTAGACGATCGTATAGCAATGGGCGCTGGTCGTTGTGATGTTGAACGCTAGACGGTCATGTACCTGCAGGAGCTAAACGATGCGTTCAATTTGCTATATGATAGCATTAAGCGATCGTTTAACTTTGACATGGGAACTAAACGATACGTTGAATTTACTATACGATGGTACTATGCGATCATTTAGCAATGATGTGCGCTAAGCGATGCGATGAAGTGCTATGCGATAGCGCTGAGCAATCGTTTAGATGCGGAGCTAAGCGATCGTGTAGACGAAGTGCTAAGCGATACGTTGAAGTTTCTATGCGATGAAACTAAACAAATTTCTTACCTATGATGCTGAACGACGTGATGATGTTTTATACGATGGAGCTAAGCGATTGGTTAGCTACGGCGGATACTAAACGATGACATGAGCGCTAGACGATGGTGTTAAGCGATCGTTTGGTTCTATACAATATAACCAAGCAATAGTTATGAAGAGTTATATGATAACCCTGAGCAATCGCTTACTACGATCGTTTATCTTTGATCGGGAGCTAAACGATGCGTTGAGTTGCTATGCGATATCACTACGCGATCGCATACCTTTGTGCGTCAGCTGGGCGATGTGTTGAATGCTATGCGATGGCATTAAACGACCATTTACCTTTTGCGCACGCTAAACAATCAAGGATTTACTAAACGATCTGGCGAAATGCTAGACGATGGTCATCATTGCTAAATGATGAGACTTAACGAGATGTTGAACATGTGCAAGGGCTACTGGTTCGACCGGTTCTCTTGTGGTCTGGTCCGATTCAGCTTTGAATGGTTCTTGGCTGGTCCGATTTAGACTTGGCTGGTCCATTTTAGACGGTTCGAGTCTGATTCAAGCTGCTTGAGTTCGTTTTGGAGCGGTTTGAGTGGTCTGGGAGCGTTCAGAAGCTGTTTTGTAATAATTAGGTTTTGTTTGCTTTTTTTTTTTTACCAAAACTAAAACCATATCAGTCTGTGTTTAATTATTTATGCATTTTATGTATGTTATAATTAAATAAATCTTGTATGTGCATATTGTATGCCATTTAGATTTAAAATCCCACCATAGGAAGCATGTTGCATGCATTGAAAGTATGTTATAATTGTTATAATATATAGTATGCATGTTAGGGTTTCTTGTATTTAATATAAATGTTATATTAAATTTGAATGCCTCAAGTATGTTATTGATGAATAACATGTCTAAAGTTTATAAGTTGTTACAAAATTGGGTTAGACATTTAAAATCCATGAACAACAGCTGCATGCTCACGTAGGTTGACCACCTGTTTTACTTGTTAAAATTTATAAAATCTAGGTTACAAACTCAACCGGTATATAATTCTATCTAAGGCTGGGATACTTAAGTTGATGGTTTACGGAACACCTCCTACCTGGGGATTATGGCCGAATTATTTTGCGTTGGTAATCGGTTTTATGAGCATACGTGAGTGATGTGAGGTAATAAAATGGTTTATCACCTAGACATCGTAGGTTAAATCAAATTATAAGAGTTATACTTGGATAAACTACATAGACTAACAAAGTACTCATCATTAAAATGACCAAGTCTAACGAGATCAAATTTCTCCAATTGTAGCACAATTTCACCCAGATAATATCCAATGCTCAAAGTTGAAATATATTCCCATTTCTATCAATTAGGCATCATACAAAAGGTTTCTTGTACTAACCATTATGATTTGATCATTATGTCCTAATACACTTACCGTTTTGATTTAAGCTTTAGTCTAACTTCATTTGGATATTTCAAAGAAAATGAGCTTAAGTTGCATTAGATTAAAGATACTTTTACACATAAATATTCATCAATCAGATTGATGATTAATTTATGATGTCAGACTTACTCTAACAATCATTAGACCACTTGGGTAAGAATGTGTAAGCCTAACTTGTTCTTTGGCTGGATCTAATCCAATGAATTTCTGGCATGAAAAGCAAGATCTTCTGACAGGTAAGATAATTTAATTCTAACCCTTAGAGAATTACCTGTAACAACCATTAAAATGATGATAATCAATTTAAATTACCAAAAACAAGTATCTTTCAAGGAGAAAAGAATTTGTCTTTCTTTCTAGATTCTTTAATCTTGAATTTCTCAGTATAGTATATATATGTGTTAATTTTTAACCCACAGAAAATTGTGTTTATTTAATGCTGAGCATATTTTTAAATAACTTTTGAAAACATGCTTTATTAATAAAACTATTCATACTCTATAAACTATGTAGTAATTAAGTTTGTAGAAATTAAATTTCTCATATGGTATTAAATTTGTACATGAATGTTCACAAGTTAGTGCAATTTCACTAATTTGCCTCGTGTTTGTCTATTGCAATTATTTACTACTGCTTTCAATGTTTCTCCTTATTTTGTGCGTTTGCGTTATTACCTCAATGATAATACTTATGCTAACCAACTTTTAGAATTCATTAAGATAAGTGCTAATTGATAAGTTTTGGGATCCTTATTGAGGAAACATTTCTTGAATTTATCATGCATGCAAGCTTTACCTCAAACCTCTTTTGCAAAATTTTTTTAAGGTAATCTCACAACTCGATTTCAACAATGAGAACCTTGCTACTCTAAAAATTTGGGGGTGGGAGAGGTTTGAGCTAATGCATTCAAACCCATAAAAATATCTTTATTACTTATATATTGTATAAAAATTAAAATAATAATAATATTAATAACAACTCCGCTGTTAGCGCAAGGAAAACTTACCTATTAAGAGTTTAGTCCAGAATGAAACTTGCTTGTAGTTGGATGATTCGCATGATGCCCATGCGAACAAGCCAAAATGAAGGTGGGTAATCAGGATCAACGCAAAACAAATAAATTATTCTACTCCAATGTCTAGGCCAAAAAGAAAAGTCTAGCTAAGATAGGAGTTAAAGTTGTGAAGGTACTTGCTTGTAGTTTGATGATTCACATGACATCCATGCGGGCAAGCCAAAACGAAGATGGGTTATCCGAATCAACACATAGCTATTAATAAAGCATATAATTGTAAATAAGAGTAAAGAAAGTTTTATGTTTATGAACCATGAGCGCATTCCTGAAAAAAGAAATAAGAATATCTGGAAATGAGTATGGAAATTTTGAATAGAAGCTTTCCGTATCTAAATTTAGGAAATATTTCTGTAGGAAGTGAATAAAACCTTGAAACTGATAGTTGATCTATGACTCCTAAATTAGGAAGCATGTTGAGTAGATAAGTTAATGCATTAAATTAAGTTGAGTTGTGTGCTGAAATTTAAATACATGCTTGAGAACATGCATTATTCTAAATTGGGGTTGTGATAAGTTGTAGAAATACAAGTTATTGACTGCTCCTTCTTTGGCATAATCATGAAAATCTAGTAGAAAATGTGTTAACTTGAGAAAAAAATCATGTAAAAAGACTATCTCCCATTTAACATTTGCAAAACTATTTATCATGAAATGTTACAATTTTAACTTCTTTACATGCAGGATTTGAATACAGAAGAATCAGAGCTTGCCAAAGGAAGATGATGTTGCAACAGATGAATGCATAAGAAGATCAGACCAACTTAATCATGCACTGAAAGTAGAATCATGCGTTGAAGAATAATTATGAAGCAAGAAGATGATAGACGCATGGGTGATAATATGTCTAATCAAGATGCAAATTGGGAGCTGATTTGAAAGAGACCTAGTAGAGTCAATGAACTGACAATGCAACGAAAACAATGGAACAATACATGAAATTAAATGCAAAGTGTGTCAGACAATCATTAGAAAGTGAAAAACAACCAAGTGAAGCCTATAAATAACTCAAGTCTCACACATTAGACTTCTCTTTCAGGACTCCCTGATCATTCTCTAACTTTTAAAAAACTCTTCATCTATATCACCATCATCTTCAACCTCTCAGGTTTCATCCCTTCTTTAAGAATTCTAGTTGAGAGCTTAGTTTTCTTCTTCATTAAAGAGATAATTCCATCATCCATTTCATCAGCACAAGTGTAGCAGCCAATCGCAAGAGTCAAAAGAAGCAGGAGACTATGACGGTAGATTGACACTCTTACTTCTCTAAATATCTATTTTTATGTTCTCTCTTGAATTTGTACTAAGATATTGACATTATGTTTACACTTAATTCTTAATATAAATCATGATCTGTATCATTCCTCATTCATCCATATGCTCACTTTTCTCCATAATGAATTGCTAAATTCTTAATGGGTTAGGAAGAGTAAATTAACATTCTCACGAGTTTTGCATAAGTGAAAGTTCATCTTGTTTAATGTATGTATAATTTCATTGCTTGAATCTATCTGATCAATTGGTTTAAGTAGAAATAACTAACTACTTAAGAGGATAAGTGATTGTGGAGATCATTAAACAAGGAAAGTAGTGGCTTTAGAAATAAAGATTACCTTTTGTCTCTTTTAACTTAAGCATGCATCTTAGATATAAGATTAATGTGGAATAAACTCTAAGAAGTGCTTACTTCATTTTATTAAGTTAAAAACATGAATGGACTCCATAAACTCAAATGAATGTTGGTAAATCTTTTCAACCCCTACTTTACTCACTGATGTTTAGTTATCCAACACAAGCTTTCTGTATTTGTGCTACATTCTCACTATCAACGCATCTCATTCCCACATTCAACGCATACTCACTCATACTCTCACCATCACTTTATCCATTCACCCTTATCTTTCTTCCATTTATCTTTAAGTAATTGACATTTTATTTATATAAACATCCATCAACATATTAATTAGTTGATACAAGTGTGAAAATCATTCATTAAGATTAACATTAATTAACTGTCACAAAGTTTCCATGTTCGATCCTGGTACTCACCAGGAAATTTCAATCAAATTTATACTTGAGTTTGGTTGGAGAAAACTTGCGTTCAATTAAAGCAACAGAGTAAATAGTACAATCATTTCAATCAATCATTTTTCAAAGCGCCATGATGGCTTTATGGCTTTATACCTTTATAAAAATTGAGATATTTGCAAAATTAAGAAAATTAAGGCGATGATGGCTCAATTCTTGTGATTTTGTTAAGGAAGAATTTCTAAAGGCAAAAGTCATGGCCGAAGTAGATCCTCATGATCAAAATCAAAGGAAGCCATGAGCGAATTGCCCATGTCTCAAATCCAAGAAGAAGGAATTTAAATCATTGCAAAGAAAAGAGATTCTATGAGTGTAAACCCTAAAACTTGTTCTCCTAAGTACTTACACTTGAGTTATTTGATATTTAATATTTATGGTTGTTAACTTAATTGCATAACATGTCATGAATGTTGTTAGTATGTAAAATTATAAAAAAGAAAGAAAATATCCTGAGTGTTGGGAGAGGGGGCTCTCGGGTGATTTGAAAGACATCCAACCCTTAGTGAAAATTTTGGAAAAGGTACGTAAAGGGAAACTAAGCATGGAGTAGGCTAAGGTAAGAAAATTTCCTAAGTGTTAGGGTACTGGGAGGGAAGAAGCTAAGCTTAAAAGTGAAGGAATTTTCTAAGTATTGGAACAAGAAGTTCTTGGAGGAATGGAGAAGTTTCAACACTTAGAAGAATATTGGTGATGGAATACACAAGCAAGCAACAGAAGCAAACAGAATTAATAAGCAGTCTAATTACATTTAATTTGAGTTGTAAAACATGCTATTTTAGAAAAACTAAAGTGGGTTTCAAGTTGAACTTACCTTTGATGAAATCTTTCAATTCCAAGCTGCTCTTCACTCCAAATCAGTTCTAAATCGACAGTGAACCACCTAGAGATCTTCTCTACTATTCTCAGCCTTGAATTTGAGTGATGGAACTTCAATTTGGCTGGCGAAGGAAATTGAGAGAGTTTGTGAGAAAGAAGATGAAGTAGCAGAAACACAAGTTCCTTTTCTTCTTCTTTAAGTCTTGAGAGTTTTTATTGAATCTCATTATGCAACCACCTTCAATCTGATTGATGGCCAGCAGTTACTTCCCAATTCAAGTGGGAATTGCGTGATTGTGCATGAGAAGGACCTCATGCTTGAGAAAAGTGGGAAAAACCCACTTTCTTAAATTTTCAATTTCAAGTTAATTTCTTAATTTTTAATTTTCTAATTATTAAAAATTAATTAAAGCCAATTTGATTTAATTCATAATTAATCAAATTCAACATTTCAAAATTCAATTTCTCAAATTGAATTTAAAATTGAAAATTAATTTTATTTTTAATTAATTAAATAATTTAATATCTATTAAATTGATCACACACCTAATTTTAAACATGAAGCCTATTCATGTAATCAATATTTAAATATTATAAACTCTCCAATTTCGTTTAATTTTAACAAATTAAACATTAATTATATCAAATATATTCAAACAAACCCTAATTTGATTTTGAATTTATTCAAACTCAAAACCCTAATTTCAATTTGAATATTTTAAAATTGAAATTCTATTTGAACAATTCAAATTGATATCATTCCAAATTCACTCAATTTAATAATTTAAGGTGTTTATGTTTTACGAGCTAGTAGAGGGACCTTATGGACCTACAGATCATGAGCTCCAACGATTAAGGTTAATTGGCTAAACTTTTTAGATTGAATTAATTAATACTCGTTAACTATCAAGTCATACCACTATAGCTCGATAATTGCACTCTCCTCACTGTAGATATATTTATGTCCACATGATACAACCATAATCAGTAAGTCGACTCTTCACAGGTTATTTGTAATAACAGCTCGGTCAATATGTTGTTTTACCTTCCGATATTACATCTTGTTTCTTAAGTTCTCACTGATCCTCTAACGAAAAATTGGTTTATGATCTAATCACTAAACTGGATCTCTCTCGGACCAGTGAGAGGGTGAGACCCCTTATTTAAGACTTGGATTCAGTACTTAAGAGAACAACCTTTCTCCTATCCCTAAATCGGGTAGGCATGAATTCTGTCTTGCACCCTATGTCCCCAACTATCTATCCAGTCTTACCCCTAAAATGGGAGGCTTATTAAACCAGCACTATTGAGCCCAACCCTCACCCATGCAAATCTAAGGATAATCTCGAATAGACAGGAGTTCATAGTTATCTCAGGATTAAGATCGAGTTACCTAGGTCATCTAAGCGAAATAGTCAGTCTTAAACAGTAAATAACATTATATATTAAGAGTGACTTATTTCTTGGTCTGATCTTATGCAAACTCATTGCACAGGATGCCTCCACTCCTCATGTCAATACATGAATGAATATGGATCACTTCGTTTGTAGAATCTTTACAACAACTTATAACAGCTACAGAGTAGGCCGTATCCAATAGTGTTACCAGAATAAGGTATCCAACCTTAATCATATACTGTAGACCGTTTTGGCTATTTACTCAAACTTGATCCATTTTTATGTCTCTACATAAATTTCAAGTATTCATATAATAGCCATGGATCTTAGTTTATTGGATTTAGACTTTATGAGTGCAATTAATAGATTCAATAACAACTTTATTGAAAAAATGTAGAATAACATCTTTACTGATAATATAATATATTTAATTTTACAAACTGTGAGTTTTAGGACATACAACCCAAAAATTAGAAGGTTTCGTGGAGTTAGAGCCATACCAAGCATTGAGGGGTATAATGCAAGAGAATTGGCTAAGTGTAGAAGGGGATCTATGCGCTGAAGGCTAAAGTTTAGAGGTTAGAGTTGGGCTGCCAAGCGTTGGTGTTGGCAGTAGCTACCAAGAGACAGGCATTGGCCTTACTAGAGGTTAGATTGGTTAAGGGAGGCTGCATGCGAGCGATTAAATGCCCAAGGCAAGTGTTGATGGAGCGCCAAGACAAGGCGCTAAACATGGAGCTACGAGTTGCACACTGGCCGTAAGGAGTAGAGATTAGTGGCAAGGGGTAGTGCTGTTTATAGACGTAGGCGTAGGTAGGAAGCTTAGATAAGAGGTGCGTTGGTCCATAGAGGTTGGTTGGGACAATAACTAGGCCGACAAGGCACGAAGGAAAAAGTGCCTAAGGACGGGCGATGAAGGTAGAGGTTGTGCAAGCATTGGCCGATAAGGGTTTGGTTTGAACATCAGCCTTATGCATTTAAGTGAAGAAGAAAAGTTTAGCTTAATCATTCGGTTAGTGGACTAAATGGCATCATTAGAAGCCTTAAGCACGAGTTAGTGGCCCAGGTGTCACTAGATTGAATCCCTTAGTCATGTAAAGCCTTAGTATAAATATGAGTTGAAGAAGAAGGAGTCAGTTTTGCCAAATCCCCCATGCCAAGGCTTTGTAATTGCTTCCAAAGTGTGCTCCAATAAGTAAGGAAACCTGAGGCTTCCAAGAAGAAATTCCTACGGATTTATGTTGAAAACTTGAAGAAATCGAAGAGTGTTCCAATTTTATGCTAAAAACCTGAGCTCATCAAGTGGAATCGAAAGCTGAAATTTTAAGGTAAGAGAGTTAAGATGTTTAGGAAGAAGTTCTTAGAAGGAAATTTTGTAAGATAATGTCTAGATATTATGTTATAAGAGCTAAAAGTTGAATCTAAAAAATGTTATGGATGAACAAGCAGGCACCTGCAACCGAGAAGTAAGCAAGTAGCTTGACGAGGCAGGATAACGCGCGAGTGTGCTTAGGCATTAGTGAGGGGCGTGCAAGGTGAAATGTTGAGGTTGTGTGGTGGGAAGGTGCCATCGCCAAGTACGCATGAGATCTAGTGCCCATCGAGTGCCCAACACCTAGAAGGTGTGTGCATATCCTAACGCCTACCCAAGCTATTTATGTGCATGTGCCTTGTGGCCAACCAATTGAGTAGCATGTTGAGCAGCTAAGTGTTGGATGATACATTAGTAAAAAGGCAGGCGTTGGTAAGCTTATAAAGAAGATTCTAAGTGAAATGTTAAGCCTTAATATTAGAGTTAAGGCCAAGGGAGCCAACGTTGTTAACTAGAGGTATTTACCTATGTCATAGGGAAAACGCAAGTAGGAGAAGCCTATAACCCTTGGGGATCGCGTAAGGCAGTGAGTGACTAAGTTTTAATAAAGATTTTCCTTAACATAATTTCCATGACTTATGTTGTATGTTTTCTTTGATGGTTTTAACGAATGATTGCTTAAAGAATAATATGCTTACATGTTTTATAACATGATTCTTGTAAGTGATTTTTCAATGCATGTCGTGCACAAGGATACATATGATGTTGGACGCATAGTCTTTTCTCTTTTTTTTTTTCCTTTTTTTTCTTTTTAAAGATTAAGGCTTTATGTAAAATGAAGCATGCCTTTTTAGTAAGCTTTGTGCCAAAATTTCTAAGTATATTTATATGATTCAAAGCATGTTTTTAAGTTCCAAAGTATGACACATCTTGAGAAGAATTTTATGAAGTATGCTTAAGTTATTGTGATTGATACCATGCGTTGATAAAGCATTCCTTAAAGTTGAACTATTTCTCATGACTATACTATTTCCATGTTATGTTTTCAATGAAATACCTAATACTTGAAATACAATAATTTTAGCCTAAAAAAATATTTTAAATTTTTTATTGAATAAAACCAATACTCAAGAAGGTGAAGGTATCTAGGTCCACTGATACCAAAAGAGATGACGGTATTCAGGGTTTATACATACTAATGTTAATACTAGCCTTTAGGGCATATCTATGTGCATGTATGATTAGTATCATCAATGTTGAATGTATTGAGATTACTCTACATCAACTAAGAAAATCGATGTTGAATGGTTGAGCAAAAAGGTTCTCCCTCAACTAAGGCAAAAAAGTATGATTGTTTTCAAAGCTAACCAATGATAATTGAGATTTCCAAGGTTTAATATACTCACAGAAATGTTATGTTCTTTTATGTAAATAGTACTAGTTCTTAACCTTGAATAATGGAAACATATGTTTACTTATTAGAATATCTTTTCTTATCACATTCTTTATGTAGGTATGTTTTAAAAAGAATGTCACTCATTGGGAATTTTTAGCTCACCAATTTTCAAATGTTTTCACTTCCCTAGTAGCGGTCAATTCCCGGAGCCTAGTTGATCTGCAATCTTCCACAAGCTCAAGAAACTCAAGGAACTAAAAATTTAGGTGGTCCAACATGATGCATGAACATGATACATGAGCATGAGCATGAGCAAAAGGTGGTCCAATATTATATTATGCATGAGCATGCTCTTACATAATTAAAATCATGCTTCGCTAAATTATAACAATTACAGTAAAGAGATGATGCATGACCATTGCATAACCTAAGGTGGGATTTACTATATGTGCATACCATATGACATATAAATAACATACATCGCATGTAATAAATAAAGGATTAATGGACCGGGATGAGCCTTTACAAAAACTGGAATGAAAAAACCCTATCTATTACATTTTTCATCAAGCTAACCGGTTCACAGGCGAACTAGGTCTTGAATCGCCAGAAGGTCTTCATCATGTAGCAAACTCCAGTAGGTTGATGATTGTTCAACGCACACTAGACGATAGAAACATAAGTAAACGATCGCGTAGACGACGACGAGGTTGCAAAGCCTGATCGACTATTCGATCGTGTAGCGCGACGACAGGTAAACGATTTATCTTGCGTTACTAAGTGATCATTTAGTCAGTTACTAAGCGATGAAGCTTGCTAACCTAAACGATCGTCTAGCGTGTGCACTTTAAACCATATGCGAGCATCTCATTGTCTACATGATGCGTGCAACCAAGTAAACGATTTACCTTGCGATGCTAAGCGATCGTTTAGTCAGCTACTAAGTGATGAAGCTTGCTGACCTAAACAATCGTCTAGCGCGTGCGCATTAAGCGATCTGTGAGCATCTCATCAACTACACAACGCGATACTCAGCGATCGCATACCTGATCGTCAAAACGATACGATCAACTCTTGATCGCATACCCCATCATTTAACCGATGCGTTCAACAACGATCACGTACTCCTTCATCTTTACGATGCGATCAACAGCGATCACATAGAACATTTTCTGCACGATGCGATCAACCCTAGATCGCCTCCTTCCTCGAAGAACCGCAACACTTACCCAGAACTTCGACGAACGACTCAAAACTTCAAACAAACTTTGAATACAGACTCGATAACGATTATTAATGCCAAAAAACGCAGGAGCCTTTACAAACAACTGCAAATATAAAAGGATCTAAATCAAACCGAGGCTAATCATCCCAAAAACATCCATTAATCCGCACATCCACAACAAATTTAACCATTAAATCAATGTAGAAATGCACTCACCATGAATGTAAATCTCATTTCATTGCAACAGATGAAATCGAAGTATCAGAACCTGGCTTTGATACCAATTGAAGGATCTCATACCGAAGATTTCTATGAGCGCGTTCGGATCACTCCGATCTCAACGTGACTGAAATACACATTATACATTCAAAATATACAGTTATGCAAATAAACACTAATTACCGGCATGCTATAAACAATAAAGTAACAAGGGAAAGAGTGTCATACCAGTCGAAGACGTTCTCCAAACTTCAGCACTCAAAGCAGTGGAAGACCTCCACGCGATCTACCAATGCCCAGCGGAAGCGTCGACTGTAGCAGCACGAACAACCGCAAACACAAATACCATGGGGACATCACCAGTAAAGAGCCCGGGGTATTCTCGGAGTGAGAACCCAAAGCGTGGTCTTTGGTGAATTTAGTTGAGGAAGGAGGAAACACGAATCGTGTAGGCGATAAACAAGTGGGAGGGAAAAAGACGCTATCACATAGCAAAATGCTTATCGTTTAGGAGAAGCTACACGATCGTGTAGGATTTACTGAACAATCATTTAGGAAAAGGTATATGATCGTTTAGCAAAATCGGCACACTATACGATCGTTTAGAGAAGCTATCCGAGCGTGTAGAAAATAGTGTGCGATCGTTTAGACACAAGGTAGACGATCGTTTAGGCGGAGAGTGCTATTGTATAGGCTCTCGAAAAAACTTAGGCGATCGTTTTCTTTTCTTCAACGCACGCTTACGAAATCTTTTAGGTGATCGATCAAAATGAAAACTATTTTCATTTTAACTCATCAGTTACAATAACCAATGTTGTCCCATTAACCCACATCCGAGCGTGAATTTTGGATTAATTATCATATAATTAACTAATTAATTAATTAATAAATATAATCATATTATATTTTTATCCTATAGTTTGATATCACATATCTACTATAGTATTTTCTCCTCTACTTGATATAAATCATATTTATATCTAATTTTCTCCAAAATAATGTATCTCATACATTTAGGCAATTATATCATATATAATTAACTAGTCCAATTATATCATATATAATCGAACTTCTTTTTGTTAATTTAAACATTTCAAATTAACCCAAATACTGGTTCTCGACTTTATCCAAGCTACCCAGGGGAGCTAATGGACCTGTGACTCGAAGCTCCAACGATCCGTGAACAGCTGACTAAATTCTTTAGCCACGAGATCCACCATCCATTAACTGTCTGGCATTCCACTAAAGACCAACAACTGAACTCTTTTTACCACAGATATATTTTTGTGTCCATTGGATATAACCAATCATGAGTACGATGACCCTTCACAAATGCTCGTAAGTACAGCTGGGCCAAATTATCGGTATGCCACTGTAGTTACATCTCACTTCTTAAGTACCACTGATTCGTCTATGAACAATACAACATAGTCTAACTATGTGTGAACACCTCTCGGGCTAAGAGTAGGTGTGTGGCGCCACATTGTTCAAGCTCTGGAATCAGCCTTTAAGGGAGCTATCTATCTACTTACCCCTGCCTCGGGGAAGGAGTAAATTCCATCATATGTAGCTGAGTTCCCAGCTTCTAAATCAGACGAATCCCCAAAATCGGTACGTTTGAATGGGCGACCTGGCCACTCGCACCCATACAAATCAAAGGACCACCCTCAATGGCAGGAGTTCCCAACTCACTCAGGATTGAGGTCATATTACCTATGGTCATCCTAGTGAAGTGAAGTCTCTGTCATAAATGGTGTTATATAACGAGATATTAACACTTCGTGATCAGGTCTTATACAAAACTCTTTATATAGGATGCCCCCGCTCGCATGTCCCCAACACGAATGATCAGGATCAGACCATCTGTGACAAGTCACAACACTTGTGACCATTCCACAAAGCGGCCGCATCCATAGCGTTACCAGGATAGGGTTTCCCTCCTATACCATATACTACAGATCATTTTGTTATCATTCAAGACATTATCCACTTGTATGTCACCACATACATGCTTGAGTCACATACAGATAACTAGGGATTTTATGTTTATTGGTTTGTGGTAAAGTAAATAAAACAAGTAACCGAGCAAAATACAAGATGTGAAGTAAATATCATATATTAACAACACAAGCGTTCGTACAAACTATTTATAAACTACAGGACACGAGACTTTAAGGAATCAACCTCAACAGACGCCACATTGTTCAAGACCCGAAATCAGCTCTTAAGGGAGCAATTTATCTACTTACCCCTACTCCGGGGAAGGAATTAATTCCATCTTGTGTAGCTGAGTTCCCAGCTCCCAAATCAAATGAATCCCCAAAATGATAGGCTTGTTGAGTCGAGGATCTTGCCACTCTCACTCATGCAAATCAAAGGACCGCTCTCATATGCAGGAGTTTACAACTCACTCAGGATTAAGGTCACGTTACCTATGGTCATCTTAGTGAAATGAAAGTCTCTATTATGAACGGTGTTATATAACGAGACTAAACATTTCGTGGTCCAATTTTATACAAACTCCTTTGTATAGAATATCTCCGCTCGTATGTCTAATACATGAATGATCAGGATCAGATCGTTTGTAGTACTTTACAATATTTGTAACACCTACAAAGCAGACCATACTCGTAGTGTCACCAGGATAAGGTACCTAGCCTTTTCCATTTACTACAGACCATTTAGGCTATCATTTAAACACAATCCACCTGTATGTCTCCACATACATCTTTAAGTTACAACGATAACCTTGGATGTTAGTTTATTAGTTTGTGGTTAATGCAACTAAAATATCACATATTTCATAGACAAAGTGAATAAAATATCAAAAATTATAAATCACATATATGTTTGTTCATACAAGGTTTACAAACTATAGGACCTTACGAGATTTAGGGCATTGACCCCAACACACTTGTGATAATTCATCAATTTATTTGTACCAACATTTATCAAAGCATACATTAGATTAGCTTGTGTCTGCACCAATTTCAATCTTTAAATTTGACATTTATTTTCAGCAAAAAGTCTCCATGTTCGACCTTGGTTCCACCAAGACACCTTTATTGAGTTTATACTTGGGCATGTTTTTCTTTATTAATATTTAATGCAACAGTACTCCCAAATTGGACTCCAAGCGTTTGAAAAGCTCGACAATGAATCCCAACTTAGGAGTGAGAACTAATATTGTGAGTACATTTTGTCTTGACGAAATAAAGCCAAGAATGAAGATAAGTTAAGATAAAATGAGATAAGATTTGATCTCGTTTACTTAGGATTAGGAAAAAGTTATATCTTAATTCTAGTAGGATTAAGTTAAATCCTAGACCAAATCCCCTATAAATATAGCACTATGACTGCACATGAGGTATCAAAAAACTTCTAACTTCTTTTTTATTATTTAGTTCTCATACCAATTTTGGCATCGAAGCCCTTTTTTTGTTTTGCAGATGCTCTCTTCCTCAAATTACAAATTTACCATTGATGTCACGTGAAGGCTAGGTACGTTTTCCCCATCCAAAATTTGGCATCAACCAATTTTAATTTCACGAATTGAATCTACTTATATGGATAAGAAGAGGTTTGTTGCAATCTTCCACTATATTTTAGACTTTAATAAGTTTTTTATTTTTTTATTTTTTTATTTTTTTATTTTTTAAATAAATAGTTATGAAAATAATTAAAAGCATGAACATTAATGAGTAGAAATTGACATATAGAAGAGAGCCTTACTCTCCATCCGTTCTCTCCTCTCGCAAGAAACCCCTAACTAATTTCAAGTTTGGAAATGACCATAAAAAGCCTTAAAAACAGAAAGGAAATATAGCGAGATCACACTATGGATTGAATATGGATTGTCTAAGAACAAATCTTACCTTCAAAAAAAAAAAAAAAATACTTTGCTTATAAAATGAGAATTTTCTTTTTTAATATTTTTATAAACGTATCAAAAACTCCAATTTAAATTGCTATTGCATCACATATCAAACAAACTAAAAAACTTATTGGTCTCAGCATAACTCAATAGTTGCCACAACTATGTATATAGTTCAATCATCAATTAAGTCACTCTTAATCAAGAGCTAAGGGGTTCAAATTCTCCTCATGTTCACATGTTGAACTCTTAAAAAAAATTATGGAAAAGAACAAAGTTGTTTCGTTTTTTTTTTTGTTAAATGCCATAAATTTTATTTAGTTCGACCTAAGGGTATACATGGGTTAGGTTGAGGGTATTTTTTGGACCAACTCGAAAATTGGTTGGTTTGATTGGCCATCTAAATAATCCAAATAAAGTTTCCAACCCAACTCTTAAAATTCGGGTTGGGCTGTCGAGTTATAACTTATTATTATTTTTATTTTTAATGAAAAATATGTAAATTTATATACAACACATGACTAATAACTAAAATCTCATAAAATTAAGATGCTAAATACCAAATATCTATGATATTTATTGTAAACTTTAAACAAAGACAAATATCATAACAATTTTAAAAGAATAATATTAAAAATTCAAAAATTAATCAATACAAAGAAATCAAACTTTAAATAAAGAGGAATGTATATATGTATATATGTATATATATATATACAAAATTCGAGTTGGGTTGGGTCAACCCAAATTTTTTTTAGCGAACCCACAACCCAACCCAATAAAAATAGAAAAATTCAACCCAACCCAACCTAAGAACAAAACTAACCGAATTCAACCCTTACATTTTATTAGTCTGGGTTGTTCGGGTTATTTGAACACCCCTAGTTCGACTTGTGCGGACAAAGGTTCAATTTTTAATTTCTAAGTTGTTATCTTCATACTTTTATATATGTATATATGTATATATATATTAATACCATAACGGCAAAAATTGAGATTGAACCATCAATCTTTAAAGAGGAACGAAGATATTATGTCAAATATTATCATTGGGTTAAACTCACGTTTGCTTCCTATAAATAATATTTCAACAATGAAAAAGAAAAAGTCATTGACGTATGGAAACGGCAATTCAATTCCTTAATATATTGGAAATCAAAACCATGCATGACATTAATTAGTCCTAAGGTGTAATTAACATAACAAAACAGAAATAAAAGGTCAATAAATAGAGGTCAACAAATAGGGAAACTACAGACAATTAAAGGTACGTTATTCTTCCTCTCCTCCATCACATTCCATATTTATCTCTGTAAATCTTGATTCTTTTCACTTCCTAGTCTCAACCTACCCCCTTCCCATATCAAAATGTGGACTCAAAACCCTCTAATGGCAGTTTTCTTGGCCAGTTTCATGTTCCTCTTCTTCCTAGCACATGCCCAAAACTCCCCTCAAGATTACATTGACCTACACAACAGTGCTCGGGCGCAGGTCGGTGTCGGTCCCATGACATGGAATGACACTGTTGCAGCCTACGCGCAAGCCTATGCCAACCAAAGGAGAAATGATTGCGCCTTGATCCACTCAAGCGGGCCATATGGCGAAAACATAGCCGTAGGCTACTACCCCGAATTCTCCGGGGCAGATGGCGTAAAGTTGTGGGTGGCAGAAAAACCTTTATACGACTATGAATCGAACTCGTGCAAAGGTGGCGAGTGTGGACACTACACTCAATTGGTGTGGCAAACCTCTGTGCATCTTGGATGTGCAAGAGTGGCCTGTAAGGGCAACTCCCAGTTCGTTGTATGCAACTACGATCCTCCTGGCAACTATATAGGATTAAGACCTTATGATTCTTCAATCTAAATAAAAGAATTTACTGGATTAATTGTTTTTTTTTTCTTCTTTGGAGATGAAATCAATTTTTATATATTTTCACACATAAATTGTAATGGAATATGGAGAAACCTATTAGTTTCTCAAGTTGAATAAAATTATTGTTTACATTTTAACATAAGCTACACTTGTGTATTTCTAAACCTAATACTTAAAAATTTTGTAACGACATGAATTTCTTGAAATTTACACTCTTTCAAGTTTCATATATTTCATATATTTCATAGTTTTTAATTATATACTTTTATTTTTTTTTAACTTATTTTAAAAAGTAATATGTTTTTGTTCCAAATAATTAATAGTATATTTTTATTATTATTATATTTTATTGAACAAATTTTAATCCTCACTATCAAAGATTATTTCAAAATACCAATATTAAAATAAGAAATAGTTCATTTTTTATGTATCTAAAAAGGAAAATAGTTCCAACTAAAGAGAGCACCCTTAAAGAATTCATCCCAAATCGAATCATATTTGTTGATTATTTCAATAATTGGTGTTACAGTCAATAAAGTTATATACATAGCTAATTTAGACTAATTAATTTCATTAATTTTTTTTTTGCAATATTAATTTATTAATTGGTTTTTTAGGATATTTATTAATTTATTTTGAACTTTTAGAAAAGTATAAATAGGCAACATTTCACAATGGTCTTTATGATATTTGTCAATTTGGAACAACGAGAGTTTGATTGGAAGTAGGCAATAAGGGTTAAAATATCATTATTCTCAATTTTACAAAAAAAATTTGATGAAAAAATATAAAAAATATCGATGTCGATCTATATTTATAGAAGGAAAATTATTTTAAACGATAAAACTACTAAAAATATTTACAACTAATAGCAAAATATCACAGTATATTTGTGATAGACCGTGATAGACAGCGATAAGTTGCTATCTGTGTCATGATACACATATAATAGTCCATCACTGTCTATCGCGATCTATCACAGATAGTTGTAATATTTTGCTATTATTTGTAAATATTTTGATTCACTTTTCTATATTTGAAAGCAATCTTTTATAGAAATATTATAAAAACAAAAGAATCAATATTTAAATTAGTAAGAACCATTTTACACTTTTTAAACAAGTAATTATTATTTATATTATATTTGCATTAGTGACATTTTATTGATTATATTTTTTCATTTTTATGATTTTTTTTACTATATAATGAAAATGTCGATTTATCCGATCCCTCTCAGTATCGAACATATGTTGTGAAAATATCAACATATCGATAGAAAATTTAATATCATAGAAAGAAGAATCTCGAGGAGGAGGTCAAAAGAAAGAGAGATTTATACATTAAAAAATGGAATTTAAATCGAAGATTTTTCATTCATTAATTTTGCGGTTTTAAAATTAATTTGTATGGAATAGGAATGGATGTAGGTAGATTTATGGACAAATATTAGTGAATTAATTGCTGGTATTAACCCTTTGGATTGATAAATATTTTTCAACCATTGATTTGGTCGGTTTTTTTATTTAGTTTATTGTGTCAAATGAATCTAGAAAGATTGGAGACATTATGGATGTAATTAATTGATTAATTTTTTCGGAGAAATAGAATGAAAGAAAATTAAGGATGATTTGTTTAAATTGATTTTTTTTTTTCTTGTTGACAAATATGTGGGGGTAGAGATTTAAGAAATTAGAGATGAATTAGTTTGTATTTTTATATTAAATGGAATGTGAAAGGTTGAGAATAGGTTATGAATTAAATTACTATGCATGAAAAAAAAAAAAAAAAAAACCTTGTATCTTCTTAGCATAAGCTCCATAGTGAAGATCCCGTTTAATAACAATTTTGTTTTTTATTTTTTATTTTTGAAAATTAAGTCTATTTCTTCCTCATTTCTTATAATTATTTGAATCTTTTTTAGATACTATGGTTGAATACTTAGTCAAATTCTAAAAACAAAAACAACATTCTAAAAGCTATTTTTTTTTTAGTTTTCAAATTTTATAACAAATGAAGAAATTTGAAAGTGAAAATAGTGTCTATAAGCTTAAATTTTAGAAACAAAAAAAAAAATGGTTATCAAATGATACATAAAATATTATTTTGTTTCTGTTATCAAATTTTTTTTTCTAGTAATAAATGTGGAAAAGAGATTCAAATCTTAAAATAACGTTATGTCTAAATTAGTTGACTATGTTCATTTTTTTCATTTTTTTTTAAAATCGAGTTATATTCATATTGATTTTTTATTTATTATATGTTGAATGTTTATATTCTCACCTCAAAATTGTAATGGTTATATTCTAAAAGAAAAAAAAGGGTAAAAAAAAACTCCCCAAATTCAATAAAACTATTTAAACCAAAACTTGTATAGTAATATGAAAAATGGCCATTCAATTCCTTAACGTTGGATTTCGAAGCCAGATTCATTGCAATTATTAGTCCTTAAATAGGTAAAGGTCATTAAAAAGGATAAATAGAAATTACGCTCATTAAGTACCGATTTGGATTGATTATAGAAAAAAAAGTGTTTTTCAAAATCTATTTTTATTTATATTCTTTTGATAAAAACTACTATTTAAAATCAACTTTGAATATGTTTAAAAAATCAACGCATCATTATTTTAAAATTAAACACCTATAAAGTTAATCCTGCCTTAATTTCATTCTCTCTCTCCATCACATTCCATATTTAATTTTCCATCCCTAAAAAAAATTATTTTCACTCCTCATCTCAAAACCTACCCTCTCATCTTCATTAAAAAAAAAAAAAGAAAAAAAAGACTATGTTGCACTACACAATCATGTTTGAGCACAAGTTGGCATCGGCTCTGTTACATGGAGCGACACAGTTGCAACCTACGCTCAAACATATGCTAACTAAAGGTGGAATGACTGCACCATGGTCTACTCAGGCGGGCCATATGGCGACTGAAACATTTGCAGCGAAGTTGTGCTCCGAGGAGAAGCCTTTATATACATTCATATTGTAATATCCTGATTTATTATGTAATTAAGCATCAATTTATTTCAGACTATTTCTAAAAATTTACTTGAGACTTTTTTGTTTCTATTTTGAATGAATTTGAATGTAGACCTTGAACATCTTGAATGTGAATTTTGAACTTAAACATTTAAATGATTTGAATTAATTTCTTTTGAAGTTTATATTAAATTTATGATTGGTTGTATTTTAAGCCTTAAGGTAAATGCTCAAAATTTTGTTTAGAATGCTTTTGTTTGATTATGAAATATTACTAATATGTCAAGTTCACTTATGTAGATATGAAAGTTTATTGACGAGCAAAAATCAAATTCTTCAATCGAAAATGAAGAAAGAAAAAATAATTCTAAAAAAACTACTAAAATTAAAAAAAAATTGGTGACCAACCTGACCCAACTCGAAAATATAAGGTTGGGTTGGATTGGGTTGACCCTTCAAAATTGAACCGATAGGGTTTGATTAAAGCCAACCCAAATTTTTAGGTTGGTCCACAAAATGCCTCTAATCCGGCCCAACTCGGTCCATGTATACCCCTATTAAATATTTGAGAGAATTTATTTTTAGATATAATATTAAATTTATATATATATATATATAAAAATAAAAATTAGTTTATGTATTTTTTTAATTACATAAAATAGGTTGTTAATTAAAGTACGTATTAATTAAATGAAAATTAGTTTTATTTAATTATATGTATTTTTAATTACTTAAACCTTTCATTTTCTTCAAATAACTTATAAATAAACCTTTCATTTTCTTCATAAATTCTCTCATTATTATTTGGAAGATGAAAAGAAAAGTTCTTTCATTTTCCACTTGCACTATTATGAATACTCCAAAATGTGTTTGAGTTGTAAGGTATTGAAAATATTGAAGTTGTTGAAGGTTTTGGAAAAGTATTTTTCCTCTTAAAACAAAATCATACCCTCTCCAAATTATTCAAATAAGCACACACACTCTCTACGGTTCTCTATCCCGAGAATACCGAGGTCTCCATGTGGTGATGTCTGTTGGTTTTGAACACTTGTTACTGTGTTTTCTATTGTTTGTGTTCGAAATTTCTAGAGAGGAAATCATGAAGAGACTAGTCTTCAAGGATATGTCGTTTTCCAAATTTTTTATTCTTCTTAATTTCTCTCTCTCTCTCTCTCTCATGTATGTATGTATGCTTAATTGATCATGTGTTTTCTGCTTCCACCACATATATTCTTTGTGTTACGTAAAATTAAAATTAAGACGCGATCTTTTTCGCAATGGGTACTCGTTATCCTTTCAAAATGACTTTTCACAAAGATAGAAGTTCATAACTCACTCAGGATTGCGATTGAGTTACAAATGGTTATCCAATGAAATGTTAATCTCTTCAGTCAACGAAGTTACAAAGAGAAATTAACTATTCCGAAGTTTGTTATTATACAATCTCATTGTATAGGATACCCCCTACTCACATGTCTCCACATGAACAATTTGGATCACGTTTGTAACACTTACTGTTGAGATTGGTGTCCTAAATCTCTTTGTAATCTTGTAGTTTGTAAACTTTGTATAAATATATTATTGCTAATAAAATAAGTGTTATTTTATAAGCATATACTCAATTCAATAAACTAAAATCCTAGGTTATTTTATGTAATTTAACAAGTATGTAGAGACATACAAGTGAATCTTGTTTAAATAATAATCTAAACGGTCTGTAGTAGATGGATAAGACTAGGTACCTTATCCTGGTGACACAATAGATATGGTCCGCTTTGTAGGTGCTACAAGCGTTGTACAGTGCTACAAATGATCTGACCCTGATCATTCACGTAGAGACACGTGAGCGGGGGTATCCTATACAAAGAGTTTGTATAAGACCGGATCACGAAATGGTTAGTCTCATATATAACGCCATTAATAATTAAGACTTACATTTCATCAGGAAGACCATGGGTGACATGACCTGAATTCTGAGTGAGTTGTGAACTCCTACTTATGAAGGCGGTCATTTGATTTGTATGGGTGAGAGTGGCCAGATGCCAACTCAATAAGCCTACCATTTTGGGGATTGGTTTGACCGGGGAGCTGGGAACACAGCTACACAAGACAGAATTCACTCCTTCATCAATGCATGGGTAAGTAGATAAATTTCTCCCTTAAAGGCTGATTCCGGGGCTTGAACATAGTGGCCACACTCTCTCCTGGCCCGAGAGGGGCTAGGTCATAGTTGGACTATGACTTATTGTTCATTAGAGAAATCGTTGGTATTTAAGGAGTTGGATGTAACTATAGGTGCAAAATGGTAATTTTGGCCCAGGTGTATTTACGAGCAATTTGTGAAGGGTCATCATTCTGTTGATTGGTTATATTCAATGGACACAGAAATTTATGTGTAGTGTGAAGAGTGCAGCTATCGCTCTTTAGTGTTATGATCGACAGTTAACAGATGTTGGGTAATTTAATTAAAAAGTTTAATTAATTATTCAAGTACCGTTGGAGCTTCAATCTACAGATCCATAAGATCCCCTCTATAGCTCAACAGGAATTTAATTGAGAATTATTTTTGGATTAATTTGAAATGTTCATATTAATTGAGGGAATTAATTATATACGATATAATTAATCAAATTAATTATATGTGTGATATAATTAATATAATGTATTTGGTATATTATAATATAAGGTAATATGAGAGAAATTTGAATATGATTCAAATACTAATTATATGAATGTTATTCATGTAATTTGATATAAATATAATTTATATTAAATACCATAAATAAGTTGAGAGGAATTAAATATTTGAATATGATTCAAATATTATTTATATGAATTAGGTTCATATAGTTGAATTTAATATAAATGTGATTTATATTAAATGTCATGTATTATTGAGAGAAATTAAAGCTATAGGTTATACTGTATTTGATATAATGTAAAACTATAGGTAATGTGTTATATGGGATATAACATATAGTTTATATATATAATAAGATTGTTATTATATATATAATAATTATTATTATTAAATTAATTTTATTAAATTAATATTAATATTAATTAATTAAAAGAGAGGGAGTTACAACTCTCTCCCCCTATTTTTTCTCTCATAACAATTGTGTAGAAAAAGGGTGATCGTCTTCTTCCACATTTGGTGGATCTAACTCTACAGACTCTTTGGATTCACCCTGCATAGAAAAGTACAGAAAAGAAAAAGTTCTCCTCCCTCTTCTCTTCTCCCTCTTCTCTCTCTTCCAAAATCCTAAGGCAGAGCCCACACCTCCTACCACTCTCAATCCTTAAGAAGAATACAGGAGGCTCCGTTTGGTTGGTGTCCCTTTTGGAGAAGGAGATTTGTTCGTGACTTTGTTCGAGGGAGTTCTTGAAGAAAGGATTTTTCAAAGGTGAGTTTTTTCTTTCTCCATTTCTTATAGAAAAGCATGCTATAAGTTTTATTTAGAATGCATAATCTTTTCTTTCTTTTAATTCTATAATTCAGATTTTCTGTGAAAAACAAAAATTGGGACGATCCACGCATTCCGCTGCGTAAACCTTCAATGGTTTCTCTTCACTTACAACTCACTACAAGAAAACACCCCTTTACTAATGCTAGAAATCGCCGAAAAATGGTAAAAAAATGCATCGAGAGATCAATTCTCGATGACCAAATAGTCATCGAGAGTCTGGTCGAGACATACTCGTCGGGAGATCATCTCCCGATGCACGTATACATACCGTTGGGAGTTAATGATAACTCTGGATGCCTAGTGTACTACATTGGCAGTTTTATGATCTCCCAATGATGTTACTGTCGTTAGGAGTTTGATTCAGAAACCAAATTTCTGAAATCAAACTCTCGACGATTTACTAGTTGTTGGGAGATAGTGGAACTCTCAACACCTTCATCGAAAAATAGTGCACTATCCAAGCCTTTTTTTTCCTTTTTTTATTTTTTTAAAATTTTCATTTGAATAACCTAAAATTTAGAACATTATTAAGAAAATAAAATGTATTCACATAAAGAACAAAACATATTCACATAAAACAAATAAACAAAAAAAGTTGATAGTATTCTTTATTACACAAAAGAGAGAAAAGTTGACAAAGATGGTCTAGAAAACAAATATGTCTTGACGAATACATAGAAGAAAGTTTGATGACATCTCCAAACAGCATCTCCAACAACATCTCCAAACAATATCTCTAGAACAGTAGTTTACCTACAATTATATTAATTAGATGACATTATTATATATATCAAGATTAAATGTAAGAATAACTCTCAATCCTTCATTTGAAAACTAATCTCCACCCACCCCACACAACATTTAAAATTCATAAATTTCCACAAACAAACAAAAATGAATCCTACAATCCTACAAAACAAAGAAAATCAACACAGTTCCAAGGCTACATGTTCTCAACCTTAAACCTCCATGAACACACACAAAACCACAAATGGAATCCAAAACCAGTTTAACTAATCTCAACCCACCCCATACAACATTCAAACTTCATAAACCTCCACAAACACACAAAAGATTCCAAGTTGAACTCCAAAACAAAGATTAATTAGAAGCTAATCCTAAATGAACATATCGAGGATCTAAAGCGAAATGAGAAAATTCATGATCAAAATGTTTCCACCCCTCTGCATTAGCTGGATGTCATAACACATCCTCCATTTCAACTCGCTTATCTTTATGTCATCTCATGTCAGAAGCACGTTCTTCCGATGCAAACAATCGTTTTAATCTTGGTATCAATGGGAAATGACGTAACACCTTATGTGGAATTTTTTTACCATTGTCATCATTAACTTTGTACCGAGACTCACCACAAACTGGGCATTGTTGCAAATTTGAAAATTCTTTCTAATACAATACACATTCGTATTTACATGCATGAATAGACTCATAGCCTAGGCCTAAGTCATACAATTTTTGCTTACGTTCATAAAACGAAGTAGGTATAACGATGTCGGCTAGAAATGCTACTTTTAAAAATTCTAACAACATGTCAAACGATTTGTTACTCCAGCCATTTAGGACTTTGATATGCACCAACTTCACTAAAAAGAGGATGAAAATTGCGAACAATCAGGGTATAGCTCATTACATGCTTCAACCATTAAATCCTCAAATAAGTTTGTGGTATCTCTTTCTTGACCATTAGAGGACATTTTGTTCTCGATCCCTTCTTTATTTGCGTCTTCATTTTCAATTGGAACCTGTAGATCGTTTATAAGATTCAACATTTAATTTTCTTCAATAAAATTACACTCTATATTAGTTTTTTCATCAATATGTAATAAATAAGTTGTATGACTTTCAAAACTTCTAAATAAATTGACTGGCTCTCCATGATATACTCATTCACAGTATAAGAGGAATATTCCATATTTTAATAGATATTGGGACACACCCTCTAATGACTCACACATTGAATTCATACAAATCTTGCATGGGTATCTTGTTCATTCGGAATCATCAACATGAAACTTTGCTACATCTAAAAATTGGGATACTCTTTCTTTACACTCGACCGACAACTTATTTCTAAGTTTTATCCATTCTTTGTGTGAGAGTTTCTGAACCTAACTTAGATGGCCAAACGACGCAAACAATCAGCAGAAATAAATCGAAAGTAGTAAAGAACGCCAAGATATATAGTGGTTCGACCAGTTTGGTCTACATCCACTTTGAGAACCAGCTTAAATTAATTTATTAATGAGCAATAAAGGAATTTACAAATTACAGATAATCAACGAAATCACGAATCTGTAATTTCAATATCAACTGATATCGAGAGAGACTCGCACACAACGTCGTCGCTGAAAACTGAGAACAACCCGCTGCTAAACAACCCAAAACAGTGCCTCTGACCGGCGGACCACTAAAACTAGATCTGCAAGAAAACCCACGCGCTAAAACAGAACTGACTAGCGCACCCACGTGATAAACCGAAGCTAACCAGNCCATTTCTTTGTTTTATTTTTTTCTTTCTTTATTAATTTTTTATATTTATATATTTAATTTAATTTTAAATTTTGAACTTTATTTTCTATATTAATCTGACTATATTTCTTTTATATTTCTTTCTTTCTTTATTAATTTTTCTATATTTATATGTTTAACTTAATTTTGAATTTTAAATTTTTCAATATTTAAATTTATATATTATTTTGATTTTCAAATTTCAAAATTTTAATATCTTTATTTAAATATTTTCTAAATTTTAAATTTTATAATAGGTATGTTTATATATTATTTTAAATTAACTTTATTATTTTTAGTACGTTTGAAACTCGTTAGAATTTTAGATTATATAAATTTTGTTTACTAAGATATTCATGTTATCTTTAATATTTTACAACCACGACATTTACATAATAATATCATTGAGTTGAATTTGAATCAACATCATTTAAGACAAATGAATTGAGTGAGAAATAATATTTCAAATCAAATTTAGCAATATATGAATGATAGAAACAATTACATCAAGACTTATGTGTATTTGATAATGTAAATATTTTATAATTACTTTTTATATTTTAATGCATGCTATATATTTTTTACTTGCAGAAATAAATTTGGTCTTCATCCATTTTGAGAACCAGCTTGAATTAATTTATTAATGAGCAATAAAGAAATTTACAAATTACAGATAATCAACGAAAACACCAATCTGTAATTTCAATATCAACTGATATCGAGAGAGACCCGCACACAACGTCGCCTCTGAAAACTGAGAACGACCCGCCTAAACAGCCAAAAACAGTGTGTGCAAGCAAACCCACACGCTAAACCGGATCTGAATGGCGCACCAACGTGCTAAACCGAAGCTAACCAGCGCACCCACGCGCTAAACCAGATCTGACTGGCTGTTGCTCCCACCGTCCAGCCGAGCGGCTCTTCGACCGGCCGTTGCACTTCCACGAAACCGTCGCCCAACAATCTTATCGGACACCCACGCCACCGTCACGGATGCTTGCCCAAGTCAGAACTCGTCACCCACGGACAGCGGCGGCGGATTGCTCCAGACGGCTTCTGGCTCTCCCTTTCAGACGGCTACAGATCTGTCTTCAAGTCCAAGTCGGCCACCTCTCTCAATTTTCTCTTCAGCTAATAAGACAAAACGAAAAATGTCCTAATTTTGGAGAAGATAGGGATAATTACAAGTTTGCCACTGCTCAAAAATTACAATAATGCCATTGGGCCTTTAAATTTTCAAAAAACCCAATAAAAAACCACTTAAAAAACTTGTTATTTTCTACAAATCTCCCTCATAACAAGAATATTTAAGTGCCAAGTTGATTCTCTAATCTTTCTATCATCCAAATTTAATATTCAGCTCATCTAATAGGTATTTGAACCTATGGGCTGGAAGAACCTTGGTTAACATATCTGACAAATTCTCAACTGCATGAACCTTGACTAGTTCAACATCTTTCTTGGCCACAACTTCTCTGATAAAATGAAATTTGACATCGATATGCTTAGACCGTTCATGATGAGATGGATTCTTCGCAAGATGAATAGCACTCTGGCTATCACAACGGACGATAGGAATGAACTCCTGCAACAACAACTCACCAACTATTCTTTTCAACCACACTGCCTCTTTCACAGCTTCACCCACTGAAATATACTCTGACTCAGTAGTAGACAAGGCAACAACTGACTGTAGAGCAAGCTTTCAACTGACCATATTACCAAACAAATGAAAAATGTGACCTGATAGAGACCTTGTTTTGTCAAGGTCTGCAACATAATCTGCATCTGTGAAGCCTTCCAACAATGCTGATTTATCACAATCCCTACTAAAACACAATGATATACAGGTACTACCTTTCAAATATCGAAGCACCCATTTAACTGCATTCCAATGCTCCTTCCCAGGATTTGACATAAACCTATTTATCATTCTCATAACATATCCCAAGTCAGGCCTAGTACAAATCATCAAATACATAATATTTCCAACAGCATTACAATAGGGAATATTAGCTATCTCTAACCTTTCTTGTTCAGTAACAGGACACTGAGACGAAGAAAGCCTGAAATAAGATGCTAAGGGTGTCGAAACTGCCTTACAACTAGACATATTATACTTTTCAAGCAGTTTATGGACATAACTCTCCTGCGAAATGGTTAACAAACCTTTCTCCCTATCTCTTTTCACATCCATGCCTTGGATCCTTTTCAGTTCACCTAAATCTTTCATCTCAAATTCACTACTCAATCGTTTCTTGAGATCACAGATTTCAGAATAATCCTTAGACACCAGAATCATATCATCTACATACAGAAGTAGATAAGTATATGTACCTTTCTGAGATAGTTTCCAGTACTCGCAGGCATTATAAGATCTCCTGTGAAACCCTTGCTTCAGAATAAAGGTGTCAAACCTGATATACCATTGTCTCGACGATTACTTCAGTCCATAGATGGACCTGTGAAGATGACAAACCATGTCTTCCTTTCCTTTCACCTCATAGCCCTTAGGTTGAGCCATGTAAATCACTTTTTCCAATTCACCACGAAGGAAAGCTGAGGTAACGTTCATCTGTTCAACAAACATATCAAAGTAAATAGCAATAGATAAAATTAATCGAATGGACGAATGCCTCACCACCGGAGAGAAAATCTCATGAAAGTCAACTCCCTCCTTTTGAGTGTAGCCCTTGGTTACCAGTCTAGCCTTATACCTAGGCTTGCTGTCACCTCCTATACCTGGCTTGATTTTATAAATCCACTTTGTCTGAATGAGTTTCTGATCAGGAGGCTTTAGAACCAATGACCATGTCTGATTCTTCTGCAACGAGAACAACTCTGCTTCCATAGCATCTTTCCATTGTTCCTTTGAATCAGATAAAATAGCCTCCTCAAAGGTAAGAGGTTCTGCTTTAATACTGTCAGCTGCACAAGTAAGAGCATAAGCAACTAAATCAGCATAACCATACCTCATAGAAGCTTGCCTCATCCGCTGAGGCCTGTCACGTGTAAGCTGATAGTTCTGTAGGTCACTGCCACTTGAGCTTTCTTCACCAAAAGCTCCCTCATCAATCAAAGTTCTTTGCAGTTGAGACTGTCTACCATCAGAACTGGATGACTGATCACTGAAATCACCTGAACTAACTGATGGTTGTGCTTTAGAATCAATTTTAACCTCTGCCTCAAACTGATCAATTGTCTGCTGTTTCTGTTGCTCTTTGACACGAAATGGCATCTCTATTTCATTAAAGTTCACATCTATGCTGATAATGCATTTATTTTTGCCCTTTTCCAAGCACCAAAGTTTATATCCTTTAATACCTTGAGGATAGCCAATAAACATACATTTTAATGCCCTCTTGTTCAGCTTCCCTTCCTTAACATGAGCATAAGCTAAACATCTAAACACTCTGAGATGATCCAAGCTTGGAGCTTTTCCTGTCCATATCTTCTGAGGAATCTTTAGGCCTAAAGCGGAAGACGGACTCCTATTAATAAGATAACAAGCTGTTTGGGCAGCTTCCCCCCAAAATTTCAAGGGTAATGAAACATTTGTCAAGAGACATCTTGTACGCTCTATAATTGTTCTGTTGAACCTCTCAGCTAAATCATTCTGTTGTGGAGTGTACGTAACAGTGTAATGTCTCGTAATTCCCTCAGATTTGCAAAATTTATCAAATTTGTGATTCACAAATTCCAAATCATTGTCTGTCCTCAGATACTTTACCTTCTTGCCTGTCTGGTTCTCAACCTGCTTTTTCCATTCAAGAAATTTCCCAAAAGCTTTATCCTTCTGTTTCAGTGGATACATCCACACCTTTCTTGAAAAATCATCAATGATTGACATAAAGTATCTTGAACCTCCCATGGAAGGTACCTTTGTAGGACCCCATAAATCTGAATGAATATAATCTAAAATTTCTTTAGTAGAATGCTTTTCTTTCCCAAACTTCACTCTGGTAGACTTTCCCATTATGTAATGTTCACAAAATGGGAGTTCAATGTCTTTAACTCCTCCAAGCAAACCTTGCTATGAAAGAACTTGCAGACTCTTTCACTCACATTAGCTAATATGTTATGCCACAACGTAGATTTATCTGTTTCTTTCCCAGATGCAATAGTAGCACTACCTGAAACTGCAATACCTTTCAACACATAAAGACCATTCCTCAAGGTCCCCTTCAGCTTAACCAAAGAACCCTTGATAACCTTCAGAACTCCATTCTCAGATTTATAAGAATAACCTGCTCTATCTAATTCGCCCAGAGAAATTAGATTTTGTTTGAGTTCTGGAACATACCTTACATTTGTAAGAATTTTGATCATACCATCATGTGTTGCAATTCGAACTAACCCAATTCCTTTTACATCACAAGCATCATTATCACCAAGCAGAACTTATCCCCATCATTTTCCTGAAAGTCAATCAAGAAATCCCGATTAGGAGTCATGTAAAACGTGTACCCTAAATCCATGATCCAAGCATTCTGAATATCCCTGCTGGATACCATCAAAACCTCTGCTGAATTATACCCATCAGTAATATTTGCTGCACTAGAATCCCTTGTATGCTTGCTACTTGATGCTTCCTTGCTCTTATTCAAAGGGCAATTCTTTCTAAAGTGTCCTTATTTATAACATAGGAAACACTTTTGCTTTTCCCCTTTGATTTCGACCGGGATCTCGACTCTTTTCCTTTTCCGTTCTTTTTCTCATTTCTGCCTCTGGCCATGAGTAACTCTCCATCCTTGCGTTCCTTTTTAATCTCGAGATTTCTCGTTCTCAAGGCATCCAACACTATATCCATGGACAATGAATCCCATCCATATTTAGTAGTTGCCTTAACTTCTCAATACGATTCTGGCAAAGAATTCAAAAGAATAACTGATTGATTTTCATCCAACATCTTCTCACCAATGTTATTGAGATCAACTATAATCTTCTGGAATTCATCTAGGTTCTCTTCTAAGCCTTTACTTGAGTCCATCTTATATCCAAAGAATTTTTCCTTTAGATATAATTTATTTGGCAAGGACTTAGTCAAATAAAGACTTTCCAATTTCTTCCACAACTCCACTATAGTAGTGGCCTCATCTACTAACCTAAGCACTCCATCTGACAGATATAGAATTATTGTTGAATAGGCCATCTCATCCATATCCCTTTTTTCAGCTTCTGTAATTATTGGTGGAAGGTTATCTTCGTCTAAGATTTTGGCTACCTTTTGTTGTACCATAATAGCTCTAATCCTTTTTCTCCATAACCCGAAATCACCTTTTCCATCAAATTTAACAACTTCGAACCGTGTAGAATCGAAGCCATCTATCAAATTAATTGCAACAAAAAATTCCTGAACAAAGAATATGCTAACACACACTATCACACAACCTCTTTAGATCAGCCCGTCTCTGATACCACTTGTGAGAGTTTCTGAACCTAACTTAGATGGCCAAACAGACGCAAACAATTAGCAGAAATAAATCGAAAGCAGTAAAGAACGCCAAGATATATAGTGGTTCAACCAGTTTGGTCTACATCCACTTTGAAAACCAGCTTGAATTAATTTATTAATGAGCAATAAAGAAATTTACAAATTACAGATAATCAACGAAATCACCAATCTGTAATTTCAATATCAACTGATACCGAGAGAGACCCGCACACAACGTCGCCTCTGAAAACTGAGAACAACCCGCTGCTAAACAGCCCAAAATAGTGTGCTACCCGCCTCATACCGACGAACCACCAAAACTAGATCTGCAAGCAAACCCACGAGCTAAAACGGAACTGACTGGCGCACCCATGCACTAAAACGGAGCTGACCAGCGCACCCACGCGCTAAACCGGATCTGACCGGCTGCTGCTCCCACCGTTCAGTCGAGCGGCTCTTCGACCGGTCGCACTTCCACGAAGCCGACACCCAAAAATCTTTTCGGACACCCATGCCACCGCCGCAGACGCTCGCCCACGTCAGTACTCGTCACCCACGGACAGCGGCAGACGACTTTCGACTCTCCCTTTTAGACGGCTACAGATCTGTCTTCAAGTCCAAGTCGGCCACCTCTCGCAATTTTCTCTTCAGCTAATAAGACAAAATGAAAAATGCCCTAATTTTGGAGAAGATAGGGATAATTACAAGTTTGCCACTATTCAATAATTACAAAATGCCATTGGGCCTTTAAATTTTCAAAAAACCCAATAAAAAACCACTTAAAAAACTTGTTATTTTCTACTCTTTGTTCATCCTTAAAAATAAACATTTTCTAACCCAGCTTGTAATTCAAAACAAATTATAACATGTGTTGTGTAGATAATGAATGGTGGTTAACTTTTAAAGGCTTATATATGCTCATAAAAATAAGAATAGAATTATTAGAGACTTATGGATGCGTTTCTCAACTACAAATTATAGAAAACAAAATACCAAAAACAAGAAATTAAAGGAAAAATATAAAGAAATTTATGAATAAAAAGGGAGAGAAGTTTCTAAAAAGTCCTTTAATCTCTTCAAAAATCCATGAAAAATCCAAAATCTATAACTAAACATGCAAACAGTGAAAATCAAATACCGAATTAGAGCGTTCTAACAATTCTTAATTGATCAAAACAATGAATGAATCCTTAAATGCTCAAATGAACAAAGGAATTGAACATGTAGAGATGACCATAACTCAAACTCTATCAATCAGTTTCCATTTACTATACACGAACTTCAATGTAATCAATATTCATAGATCCAAAACAGAGGCTCTAGAAAATAACAAATAAAAAGGAAAATGAAGTAAAAACAGTAGATTCACAATTCTCAATAGCAAACTTCCTAACACAATAGGATGACAACCTCTTCGACCCAAGGATTTTAAGCTCAGAATCACTTCCAATAACATAAATTTCAAGTTCAACATCACTTTCAATTTGTTAAGCAATTTAGGATAAAATAAAAAAACTTAAGAAAAATAGAGCACTTACCCAAAATCAAAATTAAGGCAAATAAACAGAATCAAAGGTGCTTAATGAAGATGTCCAAAAAGGTCAATGAAGGAAAAAAAAGAAAAGAAAAAAATCAAAATTATCAAAAAAAAAAAAAAAAAAAAAAAAAAAAAAAAAAAAAAAAAAAAAATTAAAAAAAAAAAAAAAAAAAAGAAAAGAAAAGAAAAGAAAAACAGAGCACTTACCCAAAAAAGCATGAAATCTAACAAGAGAGGCTACTGTGGCGCTCAACTGACGACCACACAACGACCCTACCTTGAAGATCGATGGGCGATGGCAATGTTCGCGCCGGCGAGAGGCGTTGAGATAGAGATAAGCAGAGAGAAATTACCCAAAACCCTAGCTGCATTCGAAGATAATTTCTAGATCTATGATGGATCTGGAATTTTTATAGGGTATCTTCGGACGCTCAAAACACTAGCGTCGTTAGTTATGCCTAACTCCCAATACTAGAAATTACTCATCGAGGGTTCATATAATCTCTCGACGCTGTAATATGTCAGCGTCGGGAGATATGTATCTTCAAACTCAATGTTTAGAGATAGGCTTCACTGTTGGGAGAGTCCTAAAACTCGCAATTCGTAATCATGGTAACATATTCTATTTATCAATAAAAATATTGTTGAAGGATTTATTCAATAAAAGTGTTATTGAAATTGAAATTGCATTATGTTATAAAATCCAATAAACGAATCCATGGCTATAGTATAAATACTGTAACTTTATGTAGAGACATAAAGGAGGAACAAGTTATAGTATATAGCTAAAAAGGTCTATAAGTGAAGGAACTCTTTGGGGAGAGAACCTTGAGTGGAAGCGGATCGACCAAATTCTATTTTCCATTGAATATAAATTTCACAGTAAACAAGAAACAAGATATGCATTTAATTATAAATTACAGTATACTAAAGAAAGGGTTTTAAAAACCTCACATTTGAAGACTTTTCTTCACGATTTCCCTCAAACAATTCACAAATTCCTTGAAGAATTTCTTCTTCAAGAATAACCTTGAACAAGAACGAAAACTACCACGAATGTTTCCTCGGTATTCACAGGGTGAGAACCCAAGAGTGGTAGGCTCTGGCTATGTTGGTTTTGAGGGAAAACTTAATGTAGAGGAGGAAAGAATGAGAACTCTCTAAAAAAACTCAAACACATATAACTCTTCTATCGTCTACACTATATCCAAATCATTCAACCAACCTTAGTAAGAAGAATAAGAAACTTTTTCTTTTCTACTTGCTAAAAATAACCACCTACCACTTACATGGGTGGAGAGAAAAGAAGGGGAAGGGAGTTGTAACTCCCTCCCTTATTATTAAAATAATAATTAATATAAATGTAAATATGATAACTAACTTATCATATTATATATCTATAATGAATTATATGTTATACCAAATATAACATATAACCTATAGTTTTAATATTGTATCACATACAATATAAACTATAGTTTCTTTTCTCTTTTATATGACATTTAATATAAATCATATTTATATTAAATTTAACAACTATGAATCCAATTCATAGAAAATATATTTGAATCCTATTCAAATATTTATTTCCACTCATTAAGCTATAATGTATCAAATACATTATAACAATTATATCACATATAATTGAATCAACTTATTATATCATATATAATTAAATCCCTCTATTAATTTGAACAATTCAAATTAATCCAAAAACCGACTCTCAATTAATCCTAAGGGGACCTCATGGACCTATAACTTGAAGTTTCAATAGTACATGAATAATTAACTAAGCTCTTTAAATACATTATTCACCATTCGTTAACTGTCAGGCACTCCACTAAAGACCAACAGCTACACTATTCGCACTACAGATAAATTTCTGTATCCATTGGATATAACCAATCAATATTAAAATGACCATTCACAAATTACTCGTAAGTAAGCTAGGCCAAATTACCGTTTTGCCCTATAGTTACATCTAACTCCTTAAGTTCCACTGATCCCTGTAATGAACAATAGATTATAGTCCAACTATGACTAAACCCCTTTCAGGCCAGGAGAGGGTGTGACGCCACATTGTTCAATACCCAAAATCAACTTTTAATGGAGCAATTTATCTACTTACCCTTACCTTGGACTCTACGAAGGATGAGATTGGGAAACTCGTCCTGGGGACACTATGGATGCAACCTACTTTGTATATTGATACAAACGACGTGATCCTGAAATTGTTCATATGGAGACATGCAAGTGGAGGTATCCTATGCAAAAGAGTTTTTGCATAAGACTGGACCATGAAATAGTCACTTTTCTTTATCACGACCATTTACTGTTAAAACTGATTATTTCAATTCGATGATCTAGGGTAACTCGATCCTATTCCTAAGCTAACTATGAACTCCTATTTATTCGGGATTATCCTTTGATCTGCATAGGTGAGAGTAGTTCAACAGCACTACTCAACAAGCCTGTCATTTTTGGGGTAAGACCGGATAGATAGCTGAGGACATAGTCCTTCAATATGAAATTCACTCCTACCCGTTTTAGGCCCCGCCCTCTCATGGCCAAGAGGGACATGGTTTATTAGTTGGACTATAAACCAATTGTTCAATAGAAGATCAGTGGGAGCTTAAGAAGCAAGATGTATTTACAAGGGTAAAACAGTAATTTTGACCTAGCTGTAAATACGAACGATCTGTGAATGATCGACTTTCTGGTTATGGTTGAATCGAGTGGACAAAAATATATCTACAGTGGGGATAATGCAACCATCGAGCTATAGTGGTATGTCTCGGTGATTTATGAATATTGATTGACTCGGGTTAAAGAGTTTAACCTATTAATCTCAAATCGTTGGAGCTCATGATTTGTAGGTTCATAAGATCCTTCTATTAGCTCGTAAAACATTAAATCTTATATTAGAAAATTGAGTGAATTTGAAGTGTTCAAATTCAAAATTAGGGTTTGGATTTTAATATGTTCAATTTCAATTTTAGGGTTTGGATATTATATTCAATATAATTAAGTTTAAATTTATCGAAATTGGAGGTGTTTTATTAATTTAATATTTGATATTAAATTATTAATTAATTTTGTTTAATTAATTAATTATTTATTTATTTAAATTAAATCAATTTCAATTTAGAAAATTTAACTTTAAAATTTTAATTAAGTTGAAAAAATTGAATTAAATTAAAATAATTGAAATTGAATTGAGTGGAAAAAAATCCTACATTGAGTCAAAAGTGGATTTTTCCACATTTTGATACCTTGCCCACTCACTTAGTGCTAATTGAGGTGTCTATTAGCTAAATGTATGAGTGCTTGCATGCTACATCTTGTTAAATACTTTATTATTCAGATGTTTGAAACGATGCAATCTAATTTTCTAAGATTTTCAAGCAGAAAATTGTTTTTGCTTTCAAACTCTCCTAAACCCTTTCAATTCCTCTCAAATATGAGTTTCCACCACTCATTCCAAGGCTGAGAATAGTAGAGAGACTCTCTTGATAGTCTACTAAGGATTTAGAGTCCAATTTCGTTTAGAGAGAAAGGATCAAGAAGGAATCTACAAAGGTATACATACTCGAAACCCATTTTACTTGAAAAACTATTTTAAGCATGCTTTAAACTCAAATTAAGTGTAGTTAGAGTGCTTAATGATTTTGTTTGCTTCCGCATTTTTCATGTTTATCCTATCTTTCACATCATCATGCGACATTGAGTTTGAAGACGATACATATCTCCCAACACCATAAAACTAGCGTCGGGAGTTATGCATCTTCAAACTCTCAGACCCATCACGGAAGATGTGAAACGTGTCTTTCGACGACATAAAACTTGCATCGAAAGTTACGCATAACTTTCGACGCACTAATTAACCCGTCGGGAGGTAGGCCATATTTAACCAGAACTCTTGCCATTGGTTACACGTTGTCAAAAGTTACTTATAACTCCCATTATTTTACAGCATCTGGAGATAGTGTATCTCCCGACGGTGGTCTTTAATGTCAGAAAATCGTCTTTTTCTTGTAGTAACTCTTGTAACATTTACAAAGTGGGTCTTATCCGTAGCGTCGCTAGGATAAGGCACCCAACCTTATCCATATACTACATACCATTTAGATTATTAATTGAACCTGATCCACTTATATGTCTACCGTATACTGTTCAGGATACATAAAATAACCTTGTATCTTAGTTTATTGAATTGAGTTAATGCAATCTAAATGTCAAATAAAATAACTCCCCATTTTATTAAATAAATAATTCATCTATACAGTTTACAAACTATGAGAACCACGAGATTTAGGGCACTAACCCCAACACCAAGATGGTGAAGAGAGATGTGACATTGCATAGTTAATATACCTTAGTGCCGCAAATATGGGCAAGGTTAAGACTCAAGACTTTGCCTAAAGTAGATGCAAGTTGGCTAGAGTAATATATGAGGGAAAATACACGTGTAGGTGATGTACATGGCCAAATAAAGTTCAACTCTGCATGAGTAGGCATGTATATGGATTGGGTTAGGTTAGGTTGAGGGTATTTTTAGGACCAATCCGAAAATTTGGGTTGGTTGGGTTGGCAACCCAAATGACCCAAATAAAGTCTCCAACTCAATCCTTAAAATTCGGGTTAGGTAGGGTTGGGTTGGATTGTCGGGTTAAACTTATTTTTTTTAATTAAAAATATGTAAATTTATATATTGCACATGACTAATAACTAAAATCTCATAAAATTCAAATGTTAAATACCAAATATCTATGATATTTATTGCAAACTTTATACAAAGACAAATATCATAAAAAAATTTAAAAATTTATTAAAAAATTCACAAATTAATCATTACAAAGTAATCAAATTTTAAAGATATATATATATATATATATAAAATTTAGGTCGGGACCCGACCTAACCCAACCTATATATATATATAGGTTGGGTTGGGTCGGGTGGACCTAAATTTTTTTTTTTTAGTCAACCCACGACCCAATCCAACCTAACAAACATAGAAAAAGTTTACCCCAACTCAATCCAAGAACAAAACTAACCTAACCTAACCTAACCCTTATATTTTGGGTTTGGTAGTCCGAGTTGTTTAGATCCCCTATGCATGAGTTCAATTCGGTTGAGGATGAAAGAACCTTGCCTAAGGTCCAACAAAACTTCAAAGAGTCAAGCAAAAAGTAGATTGAAACTTGAGTTTTCCTTAAAGTTGACCATGATCGTGTGTAAATCATGGTGTCACACAATTGGAGAGTTATGCCCGTGACACCAAACGCCTCTAAATGGTTAAAATGTAATTTTTGTGTATCCCTATGAGAATTTATGGCTCCGCTTGTGGCTTACAAAACACTCATTTCTTACTAATTTATGGCAACATTATAGCTTTGACATCTCTCAAGATTTCTCTTTGATCTGGAAAATAATATTTTTTTTAATAATATTCTTCCCATCTCCTAGATGAGGAGGAGGTTAGATTGTAATTTTGTTGTTAGTTTTTTCTTAGGTTCCTTTACTTAAAAAACCAATTGATTAAAAAAGACAAATTTATATATCAAACTACAAAAGGAAATATAGCTAGAAAAAGGAATAATTTGTCCATTATGCATCTCTTCTCTTTAAGTAGAGATAAAAATACTTTTAAACCAATTGAAAAGTTTCACATGGGATAATCAACCATTGTTATTAACTAATTAAAAAGAAGAAGATAAAATAATACTAATGAAATCAAAGAACAAAAGGAACCAAAAGTACCAAGAAAGAAAGAAAGAAAAAAAAAAAAAAAGGTGTATGATTGTTTTAGTACTATTTGAGGGAAGAGAACAATCCTTTGGAAGTTGGTTTTGGAATAACCTCAAATTGTCTTGGTAATAATCATCAAATCAAATGGTACTTTCTGACCCATTTAAAAAGCCTTAATTGAGAAGATAATAAAAGGTGTTGTATTTGGGCAAATTCCATTAAATTCCTTGAGATGTCTCCTCTGCAAAACCAAAACGCTCCTACATTACAGTACACAACAAATGTGCTAAGCACGGTTCGATTTTAGTCCCGTTTACATGGGAAAATACCCTCCATGAGTACACAATGACTCTATAATATCGGTCGAAACTGTAATGTTGATTGAAAACGATATTATTATAGATTCGATTTTCTTTTTTTCACACATTTTTTCTCCGCCCGACATTGTACATGCATATTTTTTTTATTAATTGACATCAAAGGACTAATTTCCTCTAATGCACGTTGCCTACACTTGAACCCATTCCAATCAAAAGAGAAACGTTTGCACCTTCGATTCACTCAAACGAGCCATCCGATGAAAACATAGTCGTAAAAAAGATTATATATAATTAAAAGGTTAAAATATAATACACTCGAATCCTCAATTGAGATATATATATATATATATTCAAATCAATTAAAAAGTCTCACTTTAAATGATGAACAAGAAAAGAACATAATGAAAGAACACTAATAAATTCAAAGTACAAAAGGAATCAAAAGGAGTTCCAAGAAAGAAAGAAAGATAGAAAAAAATGGTGTGTGGTTTGATTAATTTAGTATTTGGGAAGAGAACATTCCTTAGGAAGTTGGTTTTGAAACCTCAAGTTGTCTTGGCAATAATCATAAATCAAATAATACTTTCTGACCCATTTGAAGAGCCTTCTTTGAGAAGGTGATAAAGTGTTGTATTTGGGTAAATGCCACCAATTGCTTGAGCTTTCTCCTCTACAAAACCTTGCATTTCCTCTCCAAATACAAGCATCAACCTTATAATCCCCAAAAGAAGCAACAAAAGGCCCTTTTGACCAATCAATTTTCTCTTTTCCACCCCTTGTTGCCCAGCTGTCACCATTCCATAGGCTCACTTTTAAGCTCATTGGTTGCCACCTAGGATATCCCACTCCTTTGTCTCCATGGTTTCTATATACTCTTATTGGCACCCAATCCACCATGAACCTACATCAAAAATTTAATTAAAATTAAAAATGATCAATAATGGTTTTATTAATGGTCATTTTAAAAGTTGTATATCTAGCCTTTTATGGAAAAAACATGGTTGAAAGGTCAATTCCTATATGTTGATGGGTCTTATAACAAAGAGACAAACATGATGCAAAAATCAAAATAGGATTTTCATCTTGCCATGTATTGACCCAAAAATTTTAATTTAATATCATATCATTCAATACTCTCCTTTACTTGTAGGCTTGAAATATGGAGACAACCCAACAAGTTGAAATCAATATTAATTTGGGAATAAATAATATTGCAAGGGTTTGAACATAGAACTTTTTGGACCACCTGCTTTGATATCATGTTAAATCACCAATTGATCTAAAAGTTTAAGCTAATGGGTGAAAGCAAATTTTTAAAAGGTAGATAATTGCAATAGGTAGCACTTTTAGAGTTAATAATTAAGTATATAGCAATATTTTTAAATAATTGTAAATATAACAAAATCTATTAATGGTAGATTCTATTGCTAATAGACTCCTATTAGCATCATGGTTTATCAATATAGACTTTAAAATTCTTTTACATGTTGTTATATTTACTAATATTTTGAGTTTGATTGCAATATTTGCAACGGTCCCATTTAATATCATATAGTCTGACCATAACTATAATATTGTGTCATACTTTCATGTTCAAAGCCATACCTTCATCTTATTTATGTATTTATGGGTTGTTGGCTAGAAGAAAATTTAAAAAACAAAATCCATAAGAAGTTGAGAAAAGTGATTTTCTTACACAATTTGGTAAATGTTCCACAGAATTGAATAGGTATGGAAGTCTTTTGTTGGATCAAACCACAACTTAATCCTTTCTTCCCTATCATCAAACCCATCAGCAAAAACATTTGTTTGAAGAATAATTGGCTGCCCTTCCACATTGCCAAGGAACTCGAAGTCGATTTCGTCGCGGTTCGGTTGATCCGACGTCAACTACACACAGTTCATCAATAATTAATGTTTCACATAAGAACATTGATGTATACTAGAAAGAAAAAAGAAACCATGTGACTAAATTAAAGACATGGAAATAAGATATCACCACTTACATAATAAGCCACAACTACACCAGCAGAATGGCCAGGAACTAGTTTGATTTTCATGTCCATTTGACCAAATAAGAACATCTCATTTGATGCAAAACCAGCTCCTATGGATGAGAGAAAAAGTATATGAATGAAGATCAATTCAATATACAATACAAAAATGGTGAAAAGACAAGAGAATATCTCATGGTATGTTTAAGGCCTAATTAATCATCATTTCCAATAATTTTGGTTGACAATATAGAAAAGGAATTTGAGACTCTCTCAATAAGCCTTTTTGTCTAAAAATTTAGAAAATTTATTCATATTGTGCACTTTCTTAAATGAAAATTACTAACCCATTTTTTGTCTAAGTCAAATAAAAATATTCACACTAATGATAAAGTCTCATTTTAAGATATAGGTGAAAAGGCTAAACTGAGATGGAATAAGTTGTAATATCTAACCGTATAATCGGAGGATAGAGATAGAGAGAGAGAAAAAAGTCGAACAAAATTTTCAAGTCATCGAGTTTCGTGAAAACCTGTACCTGAATCATTATCGAGCTTCAAGTTTCGTGTTCGTCCATCGACCGAAGTGTTTACGTGGGAAGGAGACCATGTGATGAAGAAATCTTTATTGTAGTTCCCAGTAGAAATGACAGAAGCAGATGAAAATTGAAGCAAATTTAAAATGAAAACTCCAAAAAAGACAATAGTTTTAAATACACACTCATTTATGGATTTATTTTCTCCTCTCATGATCATAATATTGGTTGTTGCTTCATAACAAATGTTGAAGGAGCTCTATTTATATATATAAGGGAAAAATTAGAAGAGAAAGGAAAGAAGTTTTTGTTAAGAAAGAATATCTTTAGAGGAAAGCAAAGAAAAATGCTGGTTGTTAGAATCCTTGTAAGATATTATTTTAATGAGTATATATTAGGTCAAAATCAAGAGAAATAAAATTAGGTTGTGTTAAAAAGAATAACTTGAATGTTCAATTTTCTTGGATTTTTTTCTTTTTCTTTCTTTCTTTTTGAAAATTTTAATTGATTCCTTCCCTCCTTTTGTTGTGTACAAGTATTATTGTCTATATATTGTGAAAATAACCTTAACTTAGAAGGACTTTATAAGTTATAACCATCTTGAAATTGTTTGAAATTTGTTTTTAATTTACCGCTACTAATTTTTGTTTTTAAAATAATAAGATTTGCTAGAATTAAAATGTTTGGTTAAAATTTTTATGTGAAGATACATCTTTCGTTATTGTTCTTACAATTTACTTAGTTGGTTTTGGTAAGCAAAGATTGAAATATTTGTTGATATATCCATAAGTCAGAGAATTCAACATCAATATTAAAGATTGATTGATATTTTCGATATACTTTATCAATATACACGTAAAATATAAAAAGAAAAAGCTCATCTATTAGTCCTAATATGAATAACATCAATATTGAATACTAATATAACAGGATTTATAACTTAGTTTGGTAGGAAGACTAACTTAATTGATTTGAATACTTTTTTTTTTTTTTTTTTGTATAAATATTGATTGTATCCACACATGCGCACACGTGCACGATCTCCATTCATGAGTCACGTGTAATTGTGATGTAATGTGTGTGGTTTTGCATATACATTTTTTTTTCTTTGAAAACCTATGAGCTTATAAATGGTTGTACGATAATTCTTGTTGACAAGAAAAATAATGGAGTGTTCGGACCTCTAATTTATCTTGAGAGGAGTTGACTACTATAGCCCACTGAATATTTGGGTCTCCTATTATAATGGTTAATTGAAAAGATTTCAATTATTATTGTTCGCATATAACCTAAAGAAATAGTTTTTTTAATAATAAGAATAATAATATAATAATAATAATATATTTTATTATTATTATCAATGTTGTTATTACTGAAAGATGCATGTAAAGGAGGTTTTGCGCACTTATGAACTCCCAAAATGGACTTTTTTTCAAAATCTACACAAGTAAGAAATATTTCTCCAAAATTTAAAAATTGTTATCATAAACAAAAGAAAGATCGACAAGAAATTTTGAAGGAGATAACACAACATATATTTGATATATTTATAACACAATATATTCAATAATATATTGAAAATTTCAAGAAATAAATCATGGTGTATTGACGTATATTTACATTTTTCAGTATATTCAACATATACAAGATCATGATGGAGAGATAATCGATTTTCAGTTAGGCATATAAAAAAAAAATAATGAAATTTTCTAAAATGAAGGAAACTTTAATTTGAAATATCGGTATTAAATGAATATCAACCAAAATTAATAAATAATAAACACAAAGTCAAGATTCAAATCAAATGATGCTAATAAGAAAATAATTAAATATTTCAAAAAATTTGAATAATGGTGCAAATGTTAAATTAGTCAAAAATTAAAGCTAAAAACTCATAAAGAAATAATTCAAAATTTAGGACATCTACAGAAAAATATGGTTTACAAAGGATTTTTTGTGTAAAAATTTATTATTATAACTCACACTTACCTACAGTAAAACTATTTGAACACTCTCATTTTCTTGCCGTGTTTATTATTTTGAAACTATCGTCTCTCCTTATTCGTAATCTAAACTAAGATAGTTTGTATCTCAAACACATACTATTATAACTCGACTAAAATATTCAACAACTCAAAAACAGAATATCATCACCCACAGACTATAATAATCACTAATTATAATAACTAACTCAACGCCCCAAATAGCTCCTTAAATGTATCTTGAATTGTATTCATCTTTATATAATGGGAAAAAAAAACATAACAAAAACAAAATAAGGTATATAGTAATTTAATTGCTTAACAAATACTCATTACTATACAAGTTAGATAGTTGAGTATCTTCAAAACCAAGCTTAACTTAATGATTTATCTAAAAACAAAACCTAAGCCAGATTTGAGTGTTTTGCTTTTGCTAATCTTTTTCCAAATTACACACAATTTTGGGTGCATTTGCTCTCTACTTTAACATTTTGATATACCAACAACCAAATAATTTAATCACTTTATAATAGACTTCTTAAAATAATGTTCAACAACCCATCCATATAATAGAAATAAATTGGACTCATAATTGAGTTTATTTAAAGAGTATATATTATAGGCAAGATTTAAAATGTCGATGTCAAGGAAACTGTCGAGGTTTGAATTTCATGAAAATTTCGATAGAAATATCGATAAAACGTTGATGTCAGTGAATATTTATGAAAAGTTTATAAAAAAAAGTTTAAAAAATAATACATTTATTATTTAATATTATATTTACATTAGTGACATTTATGGCTTGTTTTTATATTTTGTAGATTTTTCTATGATATAATATAAATGTCAATTCACCCATCATGGGATATTGAACCATGCATATGTGAAATATTGATAGAAATATTGCAATGTCGACGAAAAGTTAATGCCATGATCATATGGGAGATTTTTCTTAAATAAAAAACATAAATTGTGCTAAATAGACACAAAATTAAGGGATGTTTTTAAATATAGAAAAATGAACCAAGTCTTTTATAAATATAGTAAAATGTCACTATGTATCGTTTATAGACAGTGATATATGATAGTAGAGTCTATCACTATCTATCATAGATAGTTATATTTTGTTGTATTTGAAAATATTTTCAACAATTTTAGTATTTAAAATAATTATTCAAAGTTATGGTATATTTACAAATTTATCTATAATAGGTTTAAAAGATTTTTTAAATCAAAATGTTGTTGGGTGTTTATGAATAAGGACAAGATTTTCTAAATCAGACAGCAGAGAAAAATTTGGCGATGAATAAGAAGAAGAAGAAGAAGTTGAACCCCTATTTTGATGATGTTAAATAAAGAAAGAAATTAGGTATGATTTTTTTTTGCAGAGGGTAGACATTAAGGTGTTCATGGGTCAAATTGGGTTGAAAGACTTTTTAAACACAATCCAATTATTCGGGTTATAAATTTTTTCAACCCAAATAACCCAAAAATGAATCAAATCCAATCCAACCAAGAAATATTTAGATTGGATTGGTTCAGGTTAATCGGGTAATTTTTATTTAAAATTTTGTTCTAAAACGAAGCAAAACGTAAATAGGTAAAAATCTAATTTAATTTTCATATATTAAATTAAGATTAATAACTCAATTTCAATTTATATAGTGAAAATTTTCTTTTTATAGTGCAAAGAAACTAGTTGTTGAAGAATAAATTGTTCAAAAAATATTGGAATTAAATAAATTAAAATCAATATATCTATAAATAATTGTGTTATAAATAATAAAAAATATATTTTAAAGTTAATAATAAATTCGAGTTGGTTCGGGTTGGTTTGAGTTATATTAGGTGAACCCATGAACCAACCCAACCCATAACATTTTCATTTATTTGAACCCAACCCAACCCAAATCGTACGGATTGAATTGGATTGATCAATTTTTTCGGGCCATCAAATTTTTTGAACACTCTTAAAAGACATATATGTAAAATTAGAAACTATTGAATACTTGTGTAACATTAGGTCCAAACTTGACCCGCTTGTGGGCTAAAATAGAGTGGATCAAGTTCACTATAGTGGAACCAAGTGGGTTCATTAGCTTAACCCACCAGGTACTTGTCAAACACCATGTAAGCCCAATATAGACCCTTTCTTTTTTCTTTTTTTCTTTTTCTTGTTTTAACAAAGAGTAAAAATTCGAATATATGACATTTTAGATGGTTATATATGTCTTAACCAGTTGAGTTCCGTTCAATATAAAAGTAAATATCATAATGAATTTGCTCAAAATCTAGAACAGAAGATTCATATGGAGGTATAAAGTTGCATTTGGAATTCGTGTTTACAAGAGTAGAAAGTGATTTTTGGAAATTCTTAACCACCTTCTTTGTTTGTTAAATTAAATTATTAATTAATTTAAGAGAATCATTTTTAAATTCTAACTAACGTGTGAAAGCTAATAGTAGTAATTTTTTAAATACTGATTTTCTAAAAGTCTGCTAATTTCTTAACCATTTAAATAAATATATTATAAAAATACCTTCCATATTAATATATTTTCACATATATTTTCAACTTTTAATTTATTCAATTTTTTTGTAAAAATTCTTTTTCTTAAAATTTTATCAATAATTTAGATTAAAGTTGAAATTCAAATCATTTAAACTTTTTTTAAAAATAAATATTGTAATAAATTATAAATTAATTGTAAATGTGAAAATAATTGAAATAATAATTAATTTATTATTATATTAAATTACACAAATTTAGTATTAAGTTATCTAATACAGTAACTAGTTTTCTAATTTATAACTAAAATTTACCAAACACTACTTTACTTGTTTTCATAATTTATTTTTCAAAAGGAAAAGCTAATACTAATTATTTTAAAAGCTACAACACCTCAAACTAAACCTAAATTTTGTAAGTCTATTCGAAAAGAAAGTTCGTTTTTAAAAGAATTAGTCCAAAAGTTAGATGCACCAAAAAAAAAAAAAAAAAGAAAAGAAAAATATTCTTAGGGTCTTGTATTGACTTAAGAACAAATTGTTTTTAAAAAGCTAATTTTTATTTGAACACTTTTGACAAAAAGTGATGAAAATATCTATTTTGAATGGTTACACTCCAATCTTTTTTATAATAACTTTTTTTAAAATTAAATACTTGAAAATGTATTCCAAACTCAATTTTAGTGTGAGTAGATTTTTTTTAGTTCAAAAATTTGTAAGGAGGAGGAGGGAGATTTAAACTTTTAACCTCTAACTAAAAAGTATATGTTAATCAATTAAGTTAAATTTGACCGAAAGTCGAGTAAAAAAATTTAAACTTCAAATATATTGTTAACCTTAATTTACTCTTTGGGAGTCCAAATTAACACAAAGGATCTATCTTTCAAGTTTTAACTCTGATAATCTCCCATTGTTATCCATTAAAAGAGCTTCAAAGATTTAACTAATCTTTATCTCTCTTCCTATCAATTCAGCCCCATAAGTCACTAACATTGATTTAATCTCACAATTAAGAAATGGGAACCAGAAAATTAAAAATAAAATAAAATAAATTTCAACACCCACCAAACAAAAGCATTAACATGGGATACTTCTCATTAAACTTCACAAAGAAAAGAAGAATTAAAAGAACATTTCCTTTTTCAAGCTTCTTTTTTCTCACTGATGAACATCCAACAACTTCAATTTATGGCTGATGGGGCAATGGGTCACAGTTGTTTTACTTTTCAAGGTCAAGCAATTGCATTCCATCCTCACAAAATTTGATCTTTTTTTCTTCCTCAAATTTTTATGTTTTTTGTAATAAGAATAAACAATTTTTCAGTGAGTGGCAGAGTAGACAGTTTTTCCCCTTCTTTTTTCCTTCTAGCGACTTGTTCCTTCTTGGTATTGGATCCGATCTCTCTCCCACTACGCGAACTTTTATACTCTTTCGACCTCCCGCCATGGTTGAAACGATGAAGAAGCTTTGATTTCCTCAACACCCATCTCCTTGTTCTTCTTCTTCTTTCTCGCCATTGTTGGCCAGTTCTGGTTCATCTTCTTGCAGGTACCCTTTACTGTTCTTTTCATCTTTCCTACTGAACTGTTTAAGCCTTTGATGTTTTCAATTTGGTTTGTGAGCTTTGAGTTTTCGATTCTTCTTGGAACTGATTTCTTTTCAGATTTTCAGATTTTCTTTCTCTGTCTCATTTCTTGGTGGAAGGAGAAATTTGTGGGGCTGATTTTGTTGTTGCTCTGTTAGGGTTTATGTGGGAGTTATTGCGGTTTATATAGTGATATGGGTTTGCAAGAATGGGTTTTTTGGTAGGTGTTTTGTAGGTCTTTATTTGAACTTTAGGGTTGGTGTTGATTGTTGGAAATCTGCTGTTTGGTTGTTCCAAATTTGGGAGTTTCATCATCCATGTGATTTTGGAGTGTGTCTGGTTGGAGATTGATGTAGCACATATTATGGGTCTTAATAATTTGGTTTTGATTGTAACTTAAGTTTTCTTTAGAAATTGCATAGTGGTTTTAAGGGTTTTATTGGGAACTTTGCATCTTGTTATTGTTACTCTCCCATGTATTATGTAATAGGCTTAAAAAGCTTCATAACTGGCAAGTTGTGAACTCAGCTGTCTTTTTAACACTGTTTCTTCCTACTTGGATGTAAATGTCCAACAATTTTCTTGCTGGTTGGACTCCCATTTTTTGTGTTCAGATAGGTGTTTGTATATTATTCTTTCATTTTCTTAATGAAAGCGTGGTTTCTCACCAAAAGAAAAAGTTTTCTGCACACCTGAGAGGCAGCAAGGCTATGGTTTTCTTGGATGCCCCGGGGGATCCGAAATATTGCTTTTCCAGTTGAAGTAACGTCTTTGGTTTGGATGATTGTTTTATAGTTTTGACTGCGTTTGACTTAGCTATAAAGGGTGTAGAAAGTTTGATTGCCCCTCTATATATGCTATCATGTGAGTCTTTGCTCTTATTTGGGTTATTGAGAGGTCGTCCAAAAAGTAGAAAAGAGGCTGAAGTGTGTTGGTTGTCTCGTTTTGAAGGCGAGTTGAGGAGATGCAAGACACGTTTTTGTGGGAGAAAAAAGACTTTGCTATTACTTATTGAATGAAATGGCAGCTACTGATTACAGAACCTGAGTTGTCTATATTTACCTTTGATCAATCTATAAAATTGTTGAATCTTGCAGTCGGAATTTGTGGTTGGTTTGGATTGCTTTGTTTGTATAGGATGTGATCAAATAGTAGCATTTTTCAAACTTGGGTTAGAGATTATAGGTATACTTCCATTTTACCCCTGAATGCACCCAAGAATGAATTAAGTCAATGAAATCTCATTTCATTTAAGACAACTTTATGTATATCTCTTCTGCTTTATTTGTTTAGTTAAAGTGGATAATCTTCTACTTCAGTTGCCCACAGTTGCAGGGGCCAAATCAGAACCAGAATCCTTTGAATATATAATTAGCACAGCGCCATTGTTTTCTTTGTCAATTGTCACTTCTATTATTGGGTAATAGTCTGAGTGCAATTTGGACGATTGGAAATATGGAATGTGTAGTTTTTGAATTGTGGAAAGTTTATGCTGTAGATTTATTCAAAAAAGAATGTTTCTAAACTTTTGACATTTTGATTATTTTATAGGAAGAAGTAAAAATATAAGGGTTTCTACTGAGGAAATTCATCATGTTGAAGAAATCACCAAGTCGGAGCAGTAGGTCGAAAGGCATCAAGGTGAAGCATATTCTGCAGATTGTTCTGTTGGTTGGTGTTTGCTTTTGGTTAATTTATCAGGTAAAACGCTCCCATGATAAGAAGAAAGAATTCGACCAGAAAGATAATGAAATAACAATAAAAACTCAAGATGGAGGGGATCGTTTGAAACTTGGAAGAAAAGACCTTGACCCACAGGTTGAGGAAGTTCATCCAGGTGAGAAGCAAGAGGACGATGAGGAAGAAGAGACGGGGGGTGAGGAAGAAGAATCAAAGCATGAGGGAGAACAGGGACATGAAGAACAGAAGAACGAGGCAGTTGATGAGGAGGATGAAGGAACCAAGCATGAAGAGGAGACCGATGATGATGGGAGAGGAGGTGGCGATGAGGACATAGATGAGAATGATCAAGAGAAGGTGGATAATGAATCCGACCCTGAAGTTGAGAATGCGGATGATGAGAGATTGAAAGAAGACAGTGATGAGGACACAGGAGGAAATGAAGAGAGAGATAAGGAGGATCAAAGAGAAAATGAGAATTCTTCTGATGAGCAGGAGAATGACAGTGGTGACCGGAGCACTCACGAGGCACGTGAGGAGAACTATAAGGGGGATGATGCTTCTAGTGCAGTGGCCCATGATGACCACTCTGCTACCTCAGAGACAGAGGAAGTGAATTTAGAAAATTCAAATGAGAACTCGGAGCTGAATAGCAAAGAAAAGAACATTGAATCAAGTGACCTCGAAGAATTTAAAAGGATTCACAACAGTTCCCGGCTAACAGAGGAAGTAGATAAGATGGCTAACAATGAAACTTCATCCAATGAGAATTTCAGTGACGTAAAATTGAACGAAAACACTTCCCTCCTTACTGATGATTCAGTTCAAAATTCAACCCTGACTACTCAATTTGACGATCAACCTGAATCAAGCAATAATACATCCTCTGCAACTACCGAGACAAATAAGGTAGAGAATGTGGATTCTTCCGTGCAAAACGGAACAGAAATTGGTTTGAATCATGCTCAAAATGAAACCATAGACAATTTGACAGCCCAGAATGAAAGCATAGACAATTTGACTGCTCAGAATGAAACATCTCTTCAGTCGTTGATACTGACAAATTTGAATGACAAGGTTTTGGACAACAACAGCACTTCTCAGCCAAACTCTATCAGTAATGGTGAAAATTCAAATGTGGTTGAAGGCGAGACCTTAAATATCACTAGTAAGGCAGATCTTACTGTTTCAGATGACAAGACAACCGAACCAGAGAAAGATATCAAGACAATTGAACTGGAGAATGTTTTACCGACCTTGATTACCCAGGAGAACAGTGAAGCTACTAAGAACGACAAGTCAGGAGATAACGGTGAATCCAATGGTGATAGCTCTGACTCTACAAACCATATTGAGGACCCAGTTCAAGATGATCCAATTGATTCAAACGATTCCCATGTAATGGAACGGGTGGATCTGGATACGTTACCAGACATTAGAAATGAGGTTGACAACAGTGAAGAGACTGCAGAAGAATGAGGATTTGAATAATAGAGGTGGGTTCATGGAAGTGCTTTTAAGTTTTCTGATTTGTCTCTTTTTGATAAGCAGTTGGTTGCCCAAGATTATGCTGAGTGTTTGTCTTGTAATTGAGAATTTGATAATCTATACTCAAGAGGATCTTGCTATAGGAGGAAGCAAGTTTGTGCTAGTTAGTTAACTTTGTATAATCAATTTCAATTTTTCTTTGTTGAATGCTTGGTTCTTTGGATGTGATATCTGAACAAACTATATAGTGGCTTATTGACAATGCAGAAAGATGTTCTTTTCAAGTGGGTTTTTTTTTTTTTTTTGGGTAAAAAACTTCATTTTTATTGCTTTGGATTTTTGTTTTTCTTAATGGGACTTCTTACAAATAATGTAAAAGTAACCTAGTTTGAAAAGTGGGTCTGTTTGGATTGATTTAAGAAAAAATTATTTTTATTTAAATACTTTTGATAAAAAGAGATTAAAATATATTTGAAAAGTTATTTCAAGTGGTTACCAAAATTCCAATTTCTTTCGAAATGACATATTTTTTAAATTACACACTTAGAAATATATTCTATTTGAGTAAATGAAAGAATCATCTCTTAATAATCTAATTTTGGAGAAATTGCCTTTTAGAGATGATTTTGAGGTGGTCTCTCTGAGAGAGACTGTCAGAGAACTAAAAATGATTGATCCTACAATACTATTGAAAACTTTAGGCTAAATTGCAAAAGGTGGTTAACTTTTTTCTTTATTTCAAATATACTTCTATTCTTTCTAAAGTTGTAATTTTATCATTTACTTTTCATAAATTTATGAAAATTGAGATGGATATAGTAATGACTTGAAATGGTATGGTAATATTCAGCCTTCAAGTCATAATACAATACTTGTAATAACTAGTGTATTACTTCGTGCATTTGCACATGTATATTTTTAGGTATAACAATACATAAGGCTCTAATAAAGTTCCTATATTTCTTCAATTTTTTAATTATTTACAAGAATGTCTAAGTTGACTTAAAAGAAATATTTAAAAAAAAAAAAAAATAGAACCCAATTTCCATCGAGTCTCCACCATTCATTTAGTTATAAGTTTTTTTAAAAAAAAAATAGAAAAGAGAAATAAGTATTGAATGAGGTACTTTTTTAGGAAAAAAAAATATTAAACCCTAATTTTCGAAAATACCCACAACTTTTCATCTTCTTCAATTTCTCTCTCAAAACTCTGTCACTTATATGTTTTATGTCGAACATTGAGTCCATATGTGATTTATAGACTGGTAGATATTTTTGTTTATTTCTGACTACTTCGAATTTAAGATATATATTGTGATATAAATGAAATTTTTTATATATACTGTGATTTATGTTAAACGTTGAATTAATCTATTATTTATATACTGTAGTATAACTGATAAAGGAATTCGGTTAAATAATATATACTCATAATTTATATATTATACTGTTATAGAGATACTGTATATCTAAACTTTCAAATGATACACCTATTTATTTGAGTACATATCAAATATATTTACTAGTATATTTCATATATTGGTTAGATCATTTGAAAACATCTAATATAATATTCTAAGGTATATTAAAAATAACATGAATCCCCTAATAAACCCAGTTGCTTGATACGTGAAGTGCCTTTACTGAAAAATAAAATTATGCATTCTCTCTCCAATTGAACATGATAAGAAAATCTCAACTAATTAATATTATATAACGAACACATTTTTTTTCTCTACATTAACGGTGCTTCGTAAATATGAAAATATTTTTTTCAAGACATATTCTCTTTCCAACCACCCATTGCAGGGGTATTTTTGTCTAAAAATTTCATTAAATCTTATATATAAAAATACTAAAAAAATATAGACATTTATGAAAATAAATTTTGAAAATAGATTGAATCTCTAATAATCCCTATTTTTCAATTTAAAAATAACTTGATTGTTAAATGATTTAGACAAAATATTCTTGAGTACTAATATTTAAAATTGAATTAGGATTAAATTTAGTATCTTCTTATATCTTTTCAATTTAAAAATAACTTGATTGTTAAATGATTTAGACAAAATATTCTTGAGTACTAATATTTAAAATTGAATTAGGATTAAATTTAGTATCTTCTTATATCTTTTAGTTTATGTTATGGATCGAATGCTTTTATATTTATAAATTAAAGTTGATAGAATCCATTAATTTAGGATTATTGTTAATCTCAACATAACATTAGTTCGTGGGTTGGGTTAGATTAAGTTGAATGACTTTTTGTACCAAACCCAATTGTTCGGGTCGTTAATTTCTTCACCCAAATAACTTTTCTTAAAAGATGAACCCAACCCTTATCCAACATGAAATATTTGAGTTAGGTTGGTTGGGGTTGATCGGGTTATTTTTGTTCTAAAAGAAAGTAAGTTGTAAAAATTTGATTTAATTATTTTCATATATTAAATTAAGAATAACAACTCAATTTCAATTTATATAATAAATATTTTCTTTCCAAAGTGCTAAAAAGTTGTTTTTAAGAGTTGTTAGAGAATAAATTATCTAAAAAAATGATAAAACTTAAATAAATATATGTATATATGATTATATCATAAGTAAAAAAAATATACATTATAAAGTTAATAATAAGTTCGGGTTGGTTTGAGTCATTTTAGGTGAATCCATGAACCAATCCAATCCACAAAAATTTCATTTATTTGAACCCAACCCAACCCAAATGAGTTTGGGTCGGGTTGGGTTGATCGATTTTTTCAGGTCATCGGATTTTTTGAACACCTCTACATAACATAATGGATATTATACATTCTCATATCTGATGATTTGAACTCTTATAATTGTTTAACTAAAAAATGAATGATTTGATTAATAAAAATTAGTTTTGGATGTAAAATAAATAAATAAAAAAAAATAAAATATGGTTGGAATATCAAGTGTTTTTGAATTTAAGATTTTTAAAAATAGTGGTTTTATTACAATTTTATATATTTGTTGAGATTTGAAATCTAATAGAACTCTATAAATAGATTTAATTAAATAAGTTGTGTTGTAAATTTGAGGAGCACAACGATGCACAACGAAAATATGGATATGGGGAAAATATAATATAATTGTTGGGTTGTCTTAAAACTCGTAGTTTGTAAACAATAAACTTATTCTGTTAATCAATATAAATATTATTGAAGTTTGATTCAATAAAGTTGTTATTGAATATTTGAATTGCTCATTTTATTTAAGAAATAACATAAATCCAATAAATTAAGATCTATGGCTATTTGCTAGGTACCTTATTTTAGGGACACTATCGGATGCATTCCACTTTATAGATGTTACAATTGTTGTAAAGTACTCTAAACTAAGTGATCCTGATTCGTTCATGTGGAGACATGAGAGTGAGGGCGTCCTATGCAAGGAGTTTGTATAAGATCGAACCAAGAAATAAGTCACCCTTACTTTATAAGGTTATTTACTGTTTAAGACTGACTATTTCAAAGTGATGACCTAGATAACTTGACTTTAATCCTGAGCTATGAACTCTTGTTTATTCGGGATTATCCTTAGATTTACATAGGTGATGGTTGACTCAATAGTGCCGTCTCAATAAGCCTCCCATTTCAATGGTAAGATCGAGTAGATAACTGGGGACATAGGGTGTAAAATAGAATTCACTCCTACTCGCTTTTAGGGATAGTAGATGAGTTGTTTCCTTAAGGGCTAACTCCGAGTCTTGAACAAAGAGTCTCACCCTCTCATTGACCCAAGAGGGATTCGGTTTAGTGATAAAATCATAAACCAATTGTCCATTAGAGGATCAGTGAGACTTAAGGAACAAGATGTAATCTCAGGGTTAAAACAATTTTTTGACCCAATCGTTATTACGAACAACCTGTGAAGGGTTGACTTATTGATTATGTTTATATCGAGTGGACACAGTTATATCTAGAGTGAGGGGAGTGCAAGTACTGGGCTTTAGTGGAGTGACCTGGTAGTTAATGAATGTTGGTTAATTCAGGTTAAAGAGTTTAGCCGGTTAATCTCAAATCGTTGGAAGCCCATGATCTGTAGATTCATTAGGTCCCCTACTAGCTCACAAACAGATTAAACCTTAAAACAGGGTGATGAGTAAATTTGAACAATTTGAAGTGTTGAAATTATAATTAAGGAAATCTGTAATTATATACGATATAATTACACATTTAATTATCAATTAAATGAAATTGAAAAATTGAAAAATATTTAAATTTGTTTTAAATATTAACTACATGAATATGGATTCAACGTGAATACGGATATGGAGAAAATATAATACAATAATGATATATAATAAAAAAAATAGATATTAAAATAAATAAAACATAATAAATAAATAAAATAAAATAAAATAACAAAATATGAAATAAGGAATTTCTCTAGAATCTCAATTTTCTCCAATTTTCATGGATTTAGTCAATGTATGTGCATCAAATGTCACTATTTATAGGTAATTTGGCAAGTAAGAGGTGGATGTATAATATGAGACACATAGACAACACTTTGGAAAATGAAGGCATGACACATGGTCAATGGATACTAAACAACAGCATCTAATGGGTATCTATTATCATAATATTTATAATAGGTTGTAATTTTTTTTTCTAATTTCTATCTTTTTGGTTTTACTTATGCCTATGTAATTATTTAAAGTATTTTTCACATTCATCTTCTTTCAATTTTCCTTTCTGATTACTCAGGTTTAAACACTATTATTATTATTATTATTATTATTATTATTATAAAGTATTTTCAAAATCTAAATTATACTTTAGAACCATATAAAGAAACTTACAAAAAATTGTTAAAACTTTTCTTTTCTTAAAAAAGGACAAAAATGAATATGGGTCATCAAAAGAAGTAAAAAATACATTAAAGAGAAATATAATTTTAATTAAAAAACATAAAATTAGAATTCAAGAAAATGTTGTCAAATTGAAATTGAATTGACCAATTAAGGATAATGGTTTGGTTAGCAGTTCAATATATATACTATGATGACCAAATTGTTATAATTATTTAGGTTATATCATAACTTGTGTTAAATTTTAGGATTATGTCTAAGTCATTAATTTATGATTATGTTATATTTATAGCATCCATATAAAATAATGGTTCTATTTTAATATTAATTAGCCCATAAGAATTATGTTACATTATACTCTTACTCTATGTTTAATATCAATTCAAATTTCACAATATGCAATGAAATTGATAGATCAATTTCTCCCGTCCAATTTCCAATGAAATTTAACTTAGAAAAAGATTTTTCATTTCCTTAAATTGATGGATATATTTGGACCAAACTTAGATAATTGAGATTTTAGATTCAAAGATTGTACCAGCACAACAATAAAAATTGTACTAGGAGTGTACATGGGTTGGGTTGGATTGAGTTGTGGGTAATTTTTGGGCCAATTCGAAAATTCGAGTTGATCGAATTGGCTACCCGAATGACTATACACAACCCTTAAAACTCAGGATGGATTAGGTTGTGAGGGTTGGGTTGGGTTGGTTTAGATTGTGGGGTTGTACAATTTTTTCTTCTTGTTTTTTTTGTTAAATTTAAAAACATTATAACACCTATTATAAAAACATTTATCCAAAGATAATTTACTAATATAAAATAATCCTTAAATGTAAATCAAACTTAAAAAACATAAAGTACAACATATCTATATCCATGAATCCACATATTCATAAAGTACAACATTAATATAATACATAACAACAAAGTTCTTAAACATCTAAAATTACATAACAAGAGTCAACTATAAACCAAACTTCTAAAATTAAACATTTCCAGCATCCCAAGCATTCAAATTTGTCTAAAAAATTCAAAAAACATTTCAAGTAAGTAGTTTAAATAAAATAAATAAACAATAAAAGAAAATGAAAAGATCTATCATATAAGTATTCAACTTATCATAAAATTGTCAACCCATAGAGTTTCATGTTTGTGATGTGTAAGAGGACTTGACATTATCTATAAAAATATGATAAAAATACATAATATCATATAAAAATACAATTCTCAATAAATAAATAAATAAAAGTTAGAGTCACCACTTACCATTCTAAATTTTTTCACAAATGTCCATTTCTTCAAGCTCGGGAGGAAGATCCAATAAGGTTGTTTTGCCATGGATCCAATTTTGTGTACAAATCAAAGTTTTCACTATTTTAGGCAACAAAGAACTTTTAAAAAAATCAAGAATCCTCCCTCCTGTACTAAATGCTGATTCAAAATCCATAGTAGATATTGGAACGACAAAAACATCTTGAGCAATTTTTCATAAATCTCAATATTTAAAGCCATTTCTACTAGGTCAGAACATTAAAATGATCATTTATCTCCTCACAAGGATAAGATAAATATAGATCCGCATCATTCCTCAATTCTAAAGTACCTTTTCTTCTTCTCTTGTATCGTGATAACACTTTATCACTTGCATCAGTTTCCATCATAGTTCCCAAATTCAATAATCTTAAATTATCACTTGATTCGACTTATCCATAAACACAACTTTGAGTACTCAAATCATCATCAAAGCCATAAACTTTTGATTGTAAAAATTATACAAACGCATCAAATAAGCTTCGGTTCCATCAACAAGAGCTTTAGCCATAGCATCATCCAATTTTGTGAAGTGCACTTAGTACTATTCTCTTCTAACTTTGTGAAGTGATCCCATATAATGGAGGTTGTCTTCTTAGTAGCTCTAGTTCTCTTCTTATTAGGTAGTGGTGGTTTACTTGAACTCACAATTCTAGCTACGTTAGCAACGGAAGGAGCTGGGGCAGGACTAAGGCTCGGGCTAGGGCTAGAGCTAGTGCGAGGACTAGGACTAGTATGACTATGTTGTCCACTACTGCTCTCCATAATCTATAAATGTAGAAAAGCTAGAGTCAAAACAGAACAATCGCCCACATGACATAAAGGAATCAAAACATCAACCAACAATGTAACGACCCGACCCCCCTAGGATTCAAGCTAGGCCGTTACTAACGCATGCATGCATATAAACATGAGAAAGGGTGAGTATAAAATACTCAGTAAGTAACCCCACTACTGGGGTCAAGTTCGGCATCTATGTCCTCTAGATGCCTACCTTTGGTTGAACATATAAACTCCTCTAGTCCTCGTGGGACTCATACATGAATAACTGAATTTTATCCTAATGTAGTTAACTATACCCACTACCTCTAATATGTCCCGTAGGACCCACAACCTCTGGTGAACCCCGAAGGAGACACCACCTCTAGTGAATCCTAAAGGAAACATAATCTCTGGTGAATCTCGAAGGAAAGCACCATCTCTTGTGAATCCCCAAGGAAACACAACCTTTGGTGGATCCCGAAGGAGATACCACCTCTAGTGAATCCCGAAGGAAACACAACCTCTGGTGAATCCCAAAGGAATCCACCACCTTTAGTGAATCCCGAAGGACACACAACCTTTAGTAGGCATCTAACTAATCAGTAAGGACACTATCACGACCTCAACATCACAATTATCATAACATGGTTCTAATACATACATATACATCTCATCATCGTGGTTCTATAACGTGCATAACATCTCGTCATCCTAGTCCCATAACATATATATACATACATCTCAATATCCTCTAATCAAATACAATCTCATGGAATAAGATATCATCTCATGCTAGCATTCAAGTGTCTATATGCACATTTAATCTTTCAAATCCTCATACGACAACATACATCGATTACACTATCGGTCAGTCATACTATTTGTCTATCATGCTTTCATTCTGTCATAATATCAATTTGTCATGTTATCATTCTGTCATACTAGCACACATCTAATATCTGGCCCGTGGGTAGTTCCAGTAGTAAGATTACTTACCTCGGAGTTTGAGCTCAAACCAAACAAATTTATCCCCTTCCTTACTTAAAAAGAATCTTGAACCGAACCCTATAGTGAAAATCAAAATTAAAAACCAATCTTAAGAATATAACCCAAATAAAAAATTCACACCAATACATCCAAAACACTTACCCGAAGTGTTTGCTCAAGTCGAAATACAGTCGAGCTTCGGACACGAAATTCACTGTAGGTACATTTAAACACGAAATTCGGACACGATAGTATATTTTATTTTATTCTTTTTTTAATCCACATTATTTCTTTAAATTCCCTCCCTTTTATAATGGAATTAACTCCTACCATCAATTTCCAACATAAATTTCTAACTTTAATAATCAAATTCCAGCAATTACTCTTAAATGTCCAAAATTTTAAAAATGCCCTCAATTAAAAAAAATTACTAAAATTACATTACAACAAAATTTTGGGGTGTTACTGAAGGAAATCGGACATGAGGATTTTCATGAGCAGCAGAACGATCATTCCAAATTTCAATCGTATTTGAACAACAACAATTATAGTCAAGAAATGGAAACATACAAGTTATGCACAAAACGAAATTACAGCATGCTTTACTATACGATCAAGGGAAAGAACACGCATACCTTTGAAGACTCATCTTCAACACCCTTGATCACGAACGCTCAAACAACTAGCAAGACTGTCAACCCGAATGCTCGAACACACTGTACAATCAACGCGACCACGAATAGCTGTCTCTTATACACATCTAGATGTGTATAAGAGACAGCAGCAAACTCGAACACAACATTTTCCAAGAACACGAACACAACGAACAGCCTCCACAAAACCTCGACTATGTCGAGTTGAGTATGACACCCCCACATTAGCTGTCTCTTATACACATCTAGATGTGTATAAGAGACAGATAACCAACTTACCATAGTATATTTATAACCTATAGTTTTAATATTTCATCTCATGAAACATATAAACTATAACTCTTTTTCTATTCCATGGCACTTAATGTAAATCTCATTTAAATTAATCCTCCACTTGATGTATTACATCTGTCTCTTATACACATCTAGATGTGTATAAGAGATATAACCTATAGTTTTAATATTTCATCTCATGAAACATATAAACTATAACTCTTTTTCTATTCCATGGCACTTAATGTAAATCTCATTTAAATTAATCCTCCACTTGATGTATCTCATACATTACACCGATCATATCATATATAATCGAATTACCTCTTGTCAATTTGAACATTTCAAATCAACACTAAAAACTTATCCTCAACTTGAATCCATTGAGCTACCAAGGGGATTTTATGGACCTGTAACTCGAAGCTCCAACGGTACGTGAATAACTGACTAAACTCTTTAGTCACGGGATCCACCATCCGTTAACTACCAGGCACTCCACTAAAGACCGACAGCTGAACTTTCCTTACTACAGATATATTATGTGTCCATCTTAACCAATCAACAGTACGATAACTCTTCACAGATCGCTTGTAAGTACAGCTCGACCAATAACCGTTATGCCCTTGTAGTTACATCTAACTCCTTAAGTACCACTGATCCTTCTAATGAATATAAGTTATAGTCCTACTATGACTGAGTCCTCTCTTCTAAATAGAAGCTATGGCCACTATGTTCAAGACTTAGAATCAGTCCTTAAAGGAGGAATCTATCTACTTACCCCTGCTTCGGGGAATGAGTGAATTTCATCTTGTGTAACTGAGTTCCCAACTCCCAAATTAGACAAGTCCCCGAAAAGGTAGGCATGTTGAGTTGACAATTGGCCACTCTCACCCATACTAATCAAAGAACCGCACTCAAAGGTAGAAGTTCCCAAAACACTCAGGATTGAGGTCATATCACCTATGGTCGTTTAGGTGAGATATAACTCTCCAGTGTCAACAAAGTTATATATAGAGACTAGTCATCTCGTGGTCCGGTCTTATACAAACTCTTTGTATAGGACACCCCCGCTCGCATATCTCCACATGAATGGTGAGAATCTACCATCTATACTAGTTCACAACACTTGCAAACCTCTACAAAGTGAGTCGTATCCATAGTGTCACAAGGATCAGGTATACCACCTTAATCCTTATACTACAGACCTATTTAGGTTATCACTTAAGGCATGATCTACTTGTATATCTCATATACATGCTTAAGTTTACATACAATAACCATTGAGCTTTGTTTATTGGATATGAGTGAATGCTAGAATGAAATAACTCTTATTTTATTCATAACAATGTCTATATATTACAAACAATGAGACTCCGAGATAATTAGGACACTAATCCCAACAGTTACAAATAATGAAAACATATAAAATGAAAAATCAACACAACATCAGTGATATATTTAATCAACAAAGCAAAAAACCCTTTATAACATATATTCAGTGCATATATTCAATCAACAAAGCAAAAAACCAAGACTAAAACCCTTTATAATTATTAGCTATATTTCTACAACCATACAAAGCAGAAAATCAACCAAGATCTTTAATAACATAAAATCATTATAAAACAGTGGCCAACACAAATACTAAAAAACTCCATAAATCCATTATAAAACAACCATAATAGAATTTACATTTTTACAAACCTCGAAATCGGTCACTGAAATTGGAAGTCTGAAATTTGAGAAACAAGAACTCGTGGAGATCTGAAATTTAAAAAAAAAATGTGAGAGAGGAAGGCAGAAAACATGTATTTTAGATCTGAAATTAAATTTAAATTAATTAAAAAAGAAAAATAGCATATGACGAATGTCGAACTTGAGCTAACGCAGGATGAACTTGAATGATGGATGAAGGCCAAAGTCCCAGACGAACGATAGACGAAGGCCAAATGATCGATGGAGCGAACGAACAACAGATGAAGGCTAGACGATCGGCGAAGCGGACGAATGACGAGGTTGAGACTGAGAGTAGGAAACGCGTCAAAGTGACAGAGAGAAGGCTAAGAGAGAGCGATGTTGAGTTTGAGAGAGAGTGAAGTTTCTTTGAGTTTTAAAACCCTAAAACTTAAGTTATATATAGTACATTGGTTTCTGGAGAGAAAGAAAAAAAAAAAAAAAAAGGAATAGTCCAATCCAACCCTTATAATTTGGGTGGAGTAGTTTAGGTTACTCGAATTGTCGAGTCATATAAACACCATTAAATTGTACAGATTTAATCTAGATGTATTAACCAATCTCCAAAACAAAGAACACATAGCCTGAACATCTTTTTCATGTTAGATCTCGATGTTATTACATAAAATGGGAAGGGTTTCATTTTATAAATGTTAATTAGCAAACTTCATTTCTCAATAATTAGAAAAAAGAAAGAAAAAAAAACATTTAAAAGAATGGGACTTGAAATGATGTTGAATTGGTTTTACATTAATGGGTAGTGTTTTCTATTTATACATTAAACGTTTCATCAATAAGAATGTATTTCAAACGTTAAACATTATACACACAGATAATTTTGAAGATAATTATTATAAAGTTTATATTTGAAACTTCTCGATTAATAAAGAAAAGTGTAACAACTTGATTATTGATTTTAAAAAATAACTGTCGTTAAATTTGAAAATTGTAACCACTTTTAAATAATAATAACTCAATTAGTGCATAACTTTAATGGTTCATAATACGTATTAATTTCAAGCCATTTTTTAAGCAACAATAATTGGAAGAAAAAAAAAAGTATTATAATATTATATTATTTTCATTATTATCTTGATAGTTGACATGGTGCCATCTCATTTATGAATTTTTTTTTCGTACAACTACCAACATTGGATTCTTAATTCTCCAATTCTTCGCATGG